>NW_006921987.1:232405-312432 GCF_000298275.1 Orycteropus afer afer | reverse complement strand
TGGTACATACACACAATGGAATACCATGCAACCCTAAAGAATAACGTAGAATTGGCCAAACACTGCACAATGTGGATGAACTTGGAGGATATTATGTTGAGTGAAATAAGTCAATCACAGAAGGACAAATATTTTATTGGTCCATTAGTTTAAAAAGATAAGAAAAGGCTTTTTTTCGTTGGTTACTAGGGGTTAGAGAGGTGGGGAAGGGAGGGAACACTTTTAGATAGGTAGAGACAAGTGCTGATTTGGGTGAAGAGAAGGACAATATACCAAACATGAGTAATAAACATGGTGGCATTGAGGAAGAGGAAGATATAGATGCATGGGAGGTGCAGACAGCAAAGATGAATCCTGTTGCACATACAGTACTGCATTTTCAGTGAAAGCAAACATTGCTATATGGGCAGATGGATGGGTGGACAGGCTGAACTATTAGATATGTCCATGCAGGGGGCCATGTGCCCAAGACCATGTATAGGGTTGGCAGACAAAGTTTCTAGAAATGAATTTGTATGTTCTGTAAGAATTCCCAGGTATATAGTAGAGCTGACAAGGGCCAATGTTGCTGTCACTTCTTGGCCACAACCAGCTACCCAGAGGAAGTGAGTAGTTGGACCTATGAGCTCAAGACCATAGTTGAAGGGTACATCAAGCTCCATTGGCATAACATACTATACAAAAGCATTGTTCCACATCCTACTTTGTCAAGTAGTGACTGCGATCTTAAAATCTTGCAAGCAGCCTTCTAGATGCAACAATGGATCTCTCCTCATCCAGAACTAAGAAGAATGAAGAAAATCAAAGACACATGGAAACAATTAGTCCAAGTGACTGTTACACCATGCAATCCTCATCCCATACAACTGTGAGACCAGAAGAACTAGATGGTGCCAGCTACCACTGTCAACCACTAGGCGAAGGGAGATCTCTGTAGGACATCTTGGATAGAGTAGGAGAACAATGTGGAACAAAACTCAAAATCATTGAGAAAAAAAAAAAAAGGACCAAGTTTGTTGGTCTGATAGAGCCTGATGGAACCACTGAGACTGTGGCCCCTAGTTGCCCTTTAAGTCTGGAATTCAATCCACTCCTGTGCCCTTCTAGCCCAACAAAAGGCAGGCATATCAACTGAACATTTACAATAGGTAGGTACACTCCTTGGAGAGATCAATCATGGGAGAATAGAAGGGCTGAGTACGCACAGGGAGACAGCTAGGGGGACAGGAATGCATGGGAGGGAAGGACACAGGGAAGAGGTAACTGGGGAGGAACTGGGAAGGGAGCTATTTCACTGTGGTAAATTGTAGTCAATGTCATGAGACAAAGTGTATGTGAGCTTCTGTGTGGAAAGTGAATTTACTCTGTAAACTTTCACTCAAATAACAATAAATTTAAAAAAATATATATATTTTTTTTAAAAAAAACTCATTAAAGTCTTGAGAAGCAAAGATGTCACTTTGAAGTGCCTGACCCAAGCCATTATATTTTCAATCACCTCATATGATTGTGAAAGTTGGATAATGAATAAGGAAGACCCAAGAAGAATTGATGTCTTTGAATTGTGGTGCTGGCAAAAAATACTGAAAATACCATGGGCTGCCAGAAGAACAAACAAATCTGTCCTGGAAGAAGTGCAGCTGGAATGCTCCTTGGAAGGGATAATAGCCAGTCTTCACCTCAACTACTTCAGTCATGTTGTCAGAAAGAACCATTCCCTGGAGAAGGATATCATGCTTGGTAATGTAGAAGGTCAAATGCATCAATTTTTTGTTTTTTTAAATCTTCCTTATTCATTGTCCAGCTTTCACATGCATATGAGGTGATTGAAAATACCATGACTTGGGTTATGCACTCTAAGTTTAGTCTTCAAAGTGACATCTTTGCTCTTTAAAACTTAAAAGACATCCCTTGCAGCAGATCTACCCAGTGCAATATCAGTTCACTCTACTATTCCCTAAAGTACAGTTTTAAAAACTAGATCATAGCCTTCTATTATTTAAAGCCAAAATCAATCATCTATATGTTCTGCATACATGTATGCATGTGCATAATGTTAAAACTGGCTTAGGTAAAGTAAAACACCACCAAAACCTTCTCTCTGTATTACAATACAAAAGTAATCTATTCAGGGTAGAAATAAAAAAAATAATAATAAATTTTATCACAAACATGCATTGGATGTTTTATATTTACATTATTACTGATATTTTCTGAGGTATATATATATTTTAATTTAAACAACTTAATGTCATCTAATAAGATAACTAACTTGGAATTAAATAAGTGTGTTGTGAGATAGAGAATAAGTGCCTCTAAAAAAGAAGCATGAGGATAAAATTATGACAACTCAAACAAGAGTATAGTGAGTGGTTGTGGGTGATATATTTGGGAAGAATTTGAACTGAATCTTAAAAATTCATTGAAATTTTAATATGTGAAGTATTAAAGCACATAGATATTTTAGTATTCAGTAGTGCATGGAGCCATGAAAGTAAAAATATAACACATAAAAAACATAAAATAATTTAAATTTTTCGAGGGTAGAAATTAAAGTTGTTGTTGTTGTTGTTGTTAGGTGCTGTTGTATTGTCTCCAATTCATAGCGACCCTACACACAGCAGAACGAAACACTGCCCAGTCCTGTGCCAGCCTCCTGATTCTTGCTATAATGAGCCTATCATTGCAGCAACTGTGTCAATCCATCTTGTTTAGGACCTTCACCTTTTTTGTTGACCCTCCACTTTACCAAGCATGATATCCTTCTACAGGGAATGGTCCCTTCTGACATGACCAAAGTAGGTGAGATGAAGTCTGGCCATTCTTGCTTCCAAGGTGCATTCTGGCCGCACTTCTTCCAGGACAGATTTGTTCATTCTTTTGGCAGTCCTTGATACTTTCGGTATTCTTTGCCAGTACCACAACTCAAATGTGTTAACTCATCTGTGGTCTTCCTTACTCATTGTCCAACTTTCACATGCGTGAGGCAATTGAAAACATCATGGCTTGATTAGGTGTACCTTAGTCTTCCAGGAGACATCTTCACTCTTCAGTACTTTAAAGAGGTTTTTTGCAGCAGATTTGCCCAGTTCAATACGTCGTCTGATGTCTTGACTGCTGCTTCTGTTGGTGTTGACTGTAGAACCAAAGTAATACGAAGTCTTTGACAACTTCAGTCTTCTCTCCATTTATCATGATGCTGTTTATTGATCAGTTGTGAGGATTTTTTTTTCTATATGTTGAGATGTAATCCATAATGCAGAATGCAGTCTTTAATCTTTAGCAGTAAGTGCTTCAAGTCATCTTCACTTTCAGCAAACAAAGTTGTGTCACCTGCGTATCACAGGTTGCTAATGATTCTTCCTCCAATCCTGATCCCATGTTTTTTTTCATACAGTACAGCTTCTCGGATTATTTGTTCAGCATACAGATTGAATAAGTATGGTGAAAAGATAGAACCCTGACATACTCCCTTCCTGATTTTAAACCATGCGGTATCCCCTTGTTCTGGTCAAAAAACAGTCTCCTGGTCTGTGTACAGGTTTCTCATAAGCACCAATGAGTGTTCTGGAATTTCCATTCTTCTTAATAGTATCCATAATTTATTATGATCTACACAATCAAAAGTTTTTGCGTAGTCAATAAAACACAGATAAACATCTTTTTGGCATTCTTTGCTTTCAGCCAAGATCCATCTGAGATCAGCAATGATATCCTTTGTTCCATGTCCTCTTCTGAATCCAGCTTGCATTTCTGGAAGTTCTCTGTCAATATACTGCTGCAACCATTTTTGAATTATCTTCAGCAAGATTTTACTTGTGTGGGATATTAATGATATTCTTTTATAGTTTCCACATTCTATGGGATCACCTTTCTTTGGAATGGCTACAAATATTGATCTTTTCTAGTTAATTGGCCAGGCCAAATCTCTTGGCATAGCTGAGTGAGTGTCTCCAGCTCAGCATCTGTTTGTTGAAACATCTCAAAGGGTATTCCATAAATTCCTGGAGACTTGTTCTTTGCCAATTCCTTCAGTGAAGCTTTGACTTCTTCCTTCAATACCATTGGTTCTTGATCATATGCCACCTCCTGAAATGGATGAGCATCGACCAATTCTTTTTGGTACAGTGACTCTGTGTGTTCCTTCCATCTTCTTTTGATGTTTCCTGCATCATTCAGTATTTTACCCATAAAAACTTTCAATATTGCGACTTGAGGCTTAATTTTTTTTTCCCTCCGTTCTTTCAGCTTGAGAAATGCCGAGTGTACTCTTCCCTTTTGGTTTTCTAACTCCAGGTCTTTGCACATGTCACTGTAATAATTTAACTTGTCTTTCAAGCCGCTGTTTGAAATCTACTGTTTTGCTCTTTTATCTTATCATTTCTTCCATTTACTTTAGCTACTTTCTGTTCAAGCGCATGTTTCAAAGTCTCTTCTGGCATCCATTGTGGTCTTCTCTTCCTTTCCTGTCTTTTTAATGGTCTTTTGATTTCTTCATGGATGATGTTCTTGATGTAATCACACAATTCCTCTGATTTTTGGTCGTTGGTGTTTGGAGCCCTAAATCTACTCTGTAGACAGTCTCTAAATTCAGGTGGGATATAACTAAGGTCATATTTTAGCTCTCATGGATTTGTTTGAATTGTCTTCAGCTTAAATTTGAACTTGCGTATGAGCAGTTGATGATCTGTTCCACAGTCAGTTCCTGGCCTTGTTTTGGCTGAAGATATTGAGCTTCCCCATTGCCTCTTGCCACAGATTTGGTCAATTTGATTCCTGTGTACTCTATCTGGCAAAGTCCACGTATACTACTGCTGTTCATGTTATTGAAAAAAAATATTTGCAATGAATAAGTTGTTGGTCTTATAATATCCTATCATGCAATTTCCATTGTTATTTCTATCACCAAGAAGATATTTTTCAACTACTAGTAATTCTTCTTTGTTTCCAACTCTTGCATCCCAATCACCAGTGATAATCAACACATCTTGATTTCATGTTTAGTCAATTTCAGACTGCAGAAGTTGGGAAAAAATCTTCAATTTCCTCATCTTTGGCTTTGCTGATTGGTGAAAAAATTTGGATAACAATAGTATTAACTGGTTTTTCTTGTAGGTGTGTGGATATTATCCTATCACTGACAGCATTATACTTCAGAATAGATCTTGAAACATTTTTTGTGATGATGAATGTCACACCATTCCTCTTCTGTTTGTCATTCCTGGCAGAGTAGATCATACGATTCAAAATGGCCAAAACATTTCAGCTCACTAATGTCTGGGACATTGATCTTTATGTGTTCCATTTAATTTCTGACAACTTCCAATTTTCTAGATTCATACTTCCTATATTCCATGTTTCATTTATTAATGGATGTTTGCAGCTGTTTCTTCTCATTTTGAGTCATGCCACATCAGCAAATGGAGATCCTGAAAGCTTTACTCTATCTACATCATTAAGGTTGGCTCTACTCTGAGGAGGCAGCTCTTCTCCGGTTGTATTTTGTGTGCCTTCCAACCTAAGGGGCTCATCTACTGGCACTATATTCAGACAATATATCAGGGCTATGTATAAAATTTTCTAGTAATATAACAGACAGTGTTTCACTGCTATCCATAAGGTTTTCACTAGCTATTCTTTGAGAACTGGATGGCCCCTTCCTTCTTCGGAGTCTGTCTTAGTCTGGAAGCTCTGCTGAAACTTACCCACTATGAGTGACCCTTCTAGCATTTGAAATACTAGTGGCATAGCTTCCAGCTTGACAGCAACATGCAAGCCACCACCGTATGGCAATCTGACAGATGAGTGGGGGAAAATTGAATTGGTGGAAAATAAAGGCAGCAGGGCAGACAAAATTCAGGTCATTTAGAATTTTGAATTTTTTGAAAAAGCAGTTGAAGCACTATATTGTGGTATTGGGATGTTGACGATTGTTGAGGGGATGATCTATCATGTGGTCTCGCAACTCTTACCCAAGCTGCCTAATTAAAAGTCTGGAAAATTCCCTGATCAATGGAAGATTTTTTCACCTGCAATAAAACATATGGTGGCAGCATAATCCTCTGACCTCCTTTACCTTCATGAGGGGGAGAGAGGAAGATCAACAATAATAGCCCAAAGCTGATTCCCATAAGGCAGATGTCAGACATTCTGCTACCCTCCAACCTTTTTACCAATTCTGACAGTGGCTTCCTTTTCCATGGCATTTAATTCAATAACTCTGGCAATGGCCACATAGAACTTATAAACAATACTCGTTAATTATGGAAATTTATTAGAGAAATAACAGATTACAATTCAGTTTCAGGAATGCTTAGGATACAATTCTTCAATTTGGACAGTCTTCCCTAGGCCATGCCCTCAGGCACACCTCTCTTTGGCCCTTGGCCTCTGGGCATGGCTTCTGCCCTGCTCAGGCAAGTGTTACAAAGCTCTTTTAGCTCTGCCAGTAGGGGCATCTAGGTGCACACCACTCTGCCAGCAAGGATCCTGCCCAAAGGTACTCAGCTTTCTTGCTCCATGTTTCGGCAAGCCCATCTCTTTGTCTTGTGCCAGTGTCTCTGTTCTGCTGTGGCCTCTCTCTGCTGGTTTCTCTGCCAAGGAATTTCAGCACAGGGATCTCAGGTCCAAGGCCTTGCTCCACTCCATCTCAGGCTCTTCTTTCTTGATGGCAGTCAGGTTCCCCTTTTCCACCTCTAGGACAGTTGGTTCTAAGCCTAGCAAAATGACAAAGCTGAGCAATCCCCACATTAAGGTTCCATACACCTTATTTCCATGGTCCCATCCCCACAAAGGTGCCAAGTATCTTATTTACACTACTAACAAGCTATCCAATCCCCTTGGTGTGCCACAGGCACCACACATTTGCATAGTTCCACCTAGTCATCGAGAGCTCTGGTAACATAGTCCCTAAGACTATACTAACCAGAAGGCTGGTGATTCAAACCTACCAGCCACTCCTCAGAAGGGTGATTGGTCAATCTACTTCTATAGTGATACTGCCTTGGAAACCCAAAAAGGGATCGCTTTGAGTCAGATCTGACTCGACGGCAGTAAGGTTTTTTGTTTTTTTTTTTGTACCTGGTCATCTGTTGGGAGTCACAAAGACCGTGGCTGTAAGAGCCATACTAAGTCATTCACTGCACTACTTCTCCCATTTGGTCTGGCATACATGAGGTCACTATTGGCCCCATAGTAGTGTGAGTTGAAAACTACAACTGTCAGATGTAAGGTGGAAAGATTTTAAAGATGATTTCATCAGTCAGAGATAGTAAAAGACAATCACATATGCATTCAGGTTTTTCCAAGTTAAGGAGAAGGAAAAATACTAAAAGGAATATTTAGATGTTAGTGTGGACACCTCTGAATTCTTCCACTGCTCTTGACTGTGTCTCTGGGAAAGAGGTGGCAGATGATAATGACCTAGAACCAATTTTATTCTTGGTTAGATCTGGTGATCTGTCATAAAAAGAACCAGTCCCTATTTTCTGTTCAGAATTCCAAGGGCCAGCTGTGCCACAGAAATCCCCCTGTCACAGTGATGAGGTAATAATAGAACAATAATGGCAAAGTGCAGTATCTTGGCCTACTTTCCACACTTTGAATCTTCTGAGTCTGGGGTCTCAAAGTCACTGGAAAAGAAATGTACTTTCTCTATCAGAGAGGTCAGAAGTTAGCCAAGGAGACACTGTAGTGGAAAATAGAGTGACATCTGAAGACTACATTTGAAGACTATGACTAGACCACACAGATATCACAGCAGGATGGATAAATAACATGATGAGACTTCATGGTTCTTGCTCCTGTACTACCTTCTGGTCATCACTGCAGACTACGACCTCTCTCTGTGTACCTGTTATTTACAACTCCACAGGAAAAAATAGAATGTACTTACATGGAATTTAATAAGTGAAACATGTAATCTGATAAAGAAGAGACTGATGAAAAATAATTAAAAATAAGTAATTTGCAATACAGTAAGGAACAAGACAGCAAAACACATGAGATAAAGAGATGATTCACCAAATCCATTGGCAATGAATCAATTCTGACTCATAGTGACCCTTTAGGACAGAGTGAGTGCCTCATAGTGAGTGTTCCCAAAGCCGTTAAGTCTCCACAGAAGCAGAGTGCCTCATCTTTCTCCTGTGGAGTGGCTAGTGGGTTCAAACCACTGATTTTCTAGTTAGCATCTGAATGCTTTAACCACTATGCCATCAGAGCTCCTCTTATAACAATAAGAGGCGGTAATAAACAAGAAAATCATATACCATATTAAGTATGGCAGCAATGAGATGATCATGCATATATTTAAAAAAAAATTGTCTAAATGGGAAAGCAAAAATAAGAACTAAAAAGTCATATTCAGGGAGATTTATATATATGTGTATGTGTATATATTTGTAAGTATATATTTATTTAAAAAAAAACAAATCTCACTGTTGTAAAGCCAATATACATACATACATACATATACACACACACATATATATATATATACTTCACCAAAACCACAATTAAAAAAATATATCTCTCTTCATATAAATCTATTTATAATTTTTTAAATTGTGGTTTTGGTGAGGGTTTACACAGCAGTTTAGGTTCCCATTCAACAATTTCTCCATAAATTGTTCAGTGACATTGGTTCTATTCTTCCTAAGTCATGGACATTTTCAATATTTCTATTCTGGTTGTTCTGTTCATACTCAGAGAGTTTTAATAGGACTCAAAGTACAATTTCAAGAATAAAATTCTTAAGGATTCTTGGTTGAGTATACTCAGAATAACAATGGGAGAAAAGATGTATGAACTGTGCTAAACGTGTGGCCTTTAATGTTATGTAAATTTGCTCTCACTTTGAAACAATTCAAACAATCCCTACTGCCACAAATTCTTCATCACAATCACTTTCATTTGCTTTACATGCAGCTTTTAAATCATTGCTACGTCTTTGATCCTGTCCTTGTACTTTGTTGTTGTTGATATGTGCCATCAAGTCAGACCTGACTCATAGCGACCCCTCCTTGGGTTTCCAAAGCAGTATCACTATGGAAGTAGATTGCTCAACCTTCCTTCCGAGGAGTGGCTGGTGGGTTTGAACCTCCAGCCTTCTGGTTAGTAGTCAAGTGCCTTGTACTTAAGCAAGGCTAAATAAGAACCCTTTGTACTCACATATGAATTCCGCCTAAACACTTAAACATGGTAAGAAATCGATCTCATTCGTAACTCAAGGATTGTCTGTATACATTAAAAAAAAAAAAAAAAAAAAAAAAAGAAAAAAAAATCTCACCTTGACTGTTTTTCTCCTGCTGCACTATTTTTTTTTTTTAGGATTTGGGTGAAGATTTACAGAGTAAATTCGTTTTTCATACAGCAGTTCACATATACTTTGTCTCACGTCATTGACCAAAATTTACAATGCAACAGCTCCCCTCCCACTTCCTCCCCATAGTTACCTCCTCCCAGTGTCCATCCCTTCATACTCTTCTGCACCCTGAGCTATCTCCCTGTGCATAAGCAACCCTTCCTTCTCCCATGATTGTTCTCTCCAGGGCGTGTGTCTACTTGAGGTAAATGTTTAACTCACATGCCTGTACTTTGTTTGGCTGGAAACCACAGTTGTGGGTTCAATTCCAGACCTGAAGGGCAGCTAGGGGCCATAGTCTCAGTGGTTACACCAGGCTCTATTGGACCAGCAAACCTGGTCCCCACCTTCTTTTTTTTTTTTGCCTCCAAATGATTTTGAGTTTTGTTCCACATTGTTCTCCCTCTTTATGCAGGATCTCCTACATCCCTTCCAAGTGGATGGCAGTGGTAGCTGGGCACCATCTACTTCTTCTGGTCTCATAGTTGTATAGGTTGCAGATCGGATGGTGTACCAGTCGCTAGGACTGATTGTTTCCATTAATTTTGGTTTTCTTCTTTCTTCTTGACGAGGAGAGACCCGTTGTTGCATCTAGATGGCAGCTTCCTAGCTTTTAAGGTCCCAGTCACTATTCGCCAAAGTAGTAGGTGGAAAATGTTTTGTATAGTATGTTATGCCAATTGAGCTTGATGTCCCCTGCGACTATGGTCCCAAGCCCACAGGATCAACTACTCGGTCCCTCTGGGTAGCTGGCTGTGACCAAGCAATGACCCTAACCTTGCCCCTTGTCAGCTCTACTATACACCTGGGAATTCTGATCATTCACATGAACTTATAGGCCCATTGTCTGCCAACCCTATATATGATCTTGGATACACTCTCCTTTTAGACATACCTAATTGTTTAGCTTGTTCACCCATCTATCCGTCCCTATACCCATATTTGCTTTCACTGACAACTCAGTACTGTATACTGCTGCACTATTTTTGTTTCTACTGGCTTTTGATTTGTGACATTGATTGCAATCCTCACAATTGTAACAGTGCTCTTCCCACTTCCTCCCTGTGTTTACCCTTTCCATTCATCATTCTTTCCTATCTTTTTCTGCCTTCTGAGTTTTATTTCTGTGCAAATGCTGCCCTTTCGATTGAGTATGGTTGTTTGTTCTAATGAGCATGTTCCTCCCTGGTGTTACTGTTCACCTTCGAGACTTGTCTATTGTTTGGCTGAGAGTTGAGCCATGGGTATGAGTTTGGTTCCAGGCTTGAAGGATCTCTAAGGACACATATTCCTGCAAATATTGAAAATTCAAGAGGCACATCTTTCTCTAATGAAAACATGCTCCACTAACACCTGCAAAATCTAAAACAAAATCATATATGTTCCTTACTTAGCACTGCCAATGAATGCTTCATGCTTCTTAAGTAGAAGGAATTTTAATCCTTTCTTTGGATTTAGGCAAGAAGAACATATCTTGAACACCAAGTTTGAAGGAGATTACCCCTAACTTTTCAAGAACCCTTTCTTGTATGACTGTTTTCTATCTCCTAATGTAAATGTTTCTCTGATTTGGGGAGCTGGAATAATAAATTGGTTGTGGAAATTCAGCTGGTGGTGGAAAACATTGGTACAATTTAACTATTGACTGATAATAACCATCTGACGTCAATATTGACTAACAAGAACTCTAATCTCTGACAAAATTTCAATGTTGTAGTTTTACTGACGAATGTTGTCTGGCAAAGTTGCTTAATTTAGATAATTGGCTATTGTTTTCTTAACCTCTTTACAATGCCTCTGTACATTGCAGAAAAAGCATAACATAAATAAAACCTTTATAACAAGCATTGGAACTAAATGTTAAGTTCAGGTATGAACTGGTAAAATAATCTGTTATGGTTGGCATTGTATGGTTAGCATCTGGGACTTTATAATTTTATGAGGTGCTAAATAACAGTGCTCTCTTCTAAATAAGGTAGAAAAAGTTTCTTGGACTAGACTCAGCAAGCTCAAGCTACAAGGGCATAGAAAATATTTGAAGCTAAAAGCCCACAAACTAAACTTATCTAAACAGGTCTATGTCCTGAGACAGATGTATCATTTCTGGTGTGTTTTCTGCCATTTCTTTCTTTTAATTGGAGTTAAAGATTGATCTCTAGAGCTTCCTGAATTAATTCACCCTTCTACTTCACTGACTGCAGATTGTTTAAATATCCGTTTATCTCAACTTACGTTTAAAATAGTATTCAATGATTACAATGCTACTTGACTATTTAGTTGTTTCTTCAGCTGCAAGTGTCCCTTGTGAGGAGTTTCATAAGTTATAGAACTTGTGATCTCAAGCTTCAGTGTTAAATAATATGTGGGTCTTCCAAGGCTTTCATGTTGAATGTCACCTCATTATTCATATGCTCAACTCTGCTAGTTTCACCGACCAAACAGTACATTCAGTGCTCTAAAAATAAGCTTTGTTAGTGTTGAAATTATTTTTCAAATCTGAGAAATGCATGAGGTTTTATGGATAAACTAAAAATGAAAACTTATTTAAGGAGGAATTTTACCTTAGGTAAGTAGAAGACTGAACATTGCCTGTGGTCTTGAGAAAATCTAATCAAAATAAAGAACCAGCCTTTTAAAAGAAGAAAAAATTGATACCTTCTCAGCTTTGTTTATTAGATAACTCTTCATTCACCCACTCATTATGAATTTTTACAGGTATTAATTATGACATTGCTGTTAAAGGAGCACTGGCAGTACAGTGGTTAAACCAAAAGGTCAGTGGTTCAAAACCACCAACCATTCTGTGAGAAAGATGAGGCAGACTGCACTATGGAGAACTTATACTCTGCCCTACAGTGTCACAATGAGTCAGAATGGATTTTATGACAATGAGTTTTTATTAAAATTTATGTTTAAGAAAAATCGTAACAGTACATGGAAAACATCAGATAAGTGTTAAATAAAAGCATGATACACAACTATCTATGTGTATGTTTTTATAGATTGATTTAAATTATGTTCAGAAACGTACCTTGCTCATGGAAAAATAACTGAAAGAAAGTGATTAGGAGTTATGAGTGGTTCTTGTGGTTCATTTGTCTATATTCATTATTATTCATTTTAATTTTCTTTATTTTCTAATGCTTCTCTACTACATGATATATATTACACCTGCATAACTCATACTGTACTAGATAAATATTACAGTATTTATAATATACAGTGTAGCATATGTGTACACTATGTCTATTTCTATATTTAGACAAATAAACATATTTATTCAATGGAACTTAAACCACATCTGAAATATTATGAATTATCTACTCTAACTCTTATTATTCAAAATAGTTATACTTCATTAATTGTGAATGAAAATTGTTATTGTACAAAAGTCATTTATATTGCCCAAGACATCATAAGGACTTAACTTGATAAATCTTGCATGAAGTATAAAAGTTATTAATACTTATAAAATATAAAATTTAGCTTGGAACTTAGTTTAAAATTTATGGAAATATAAAAAATACCCAAAAGAAACATTTAAATGAGTGTAAAATCAATTTTATTTGAATACAAACATTAAATGGAATAATTGTTGTTGTTGTTGTTATGTGCCGTCGAGTCGGTCCCGACTCATAGCTACCCCTCCTTGGGTTTCCGAGGCAGTATCACTACGGAAGTAGGATTGCCCAACCTTCCTTCCGAGGAGTGGCTGGTGAGTTTGAACTGACAGCCTTCTGGTTAGCAGTCAAGTGCTTTAGCCACTATGCTACCAGAGCTCCTAAATGGAATAATATCACTGTAAATATAGAATCAAAGCTAAACTACTTTAGGAAAATGCAGTAAAAATCTTTTAATAGTGGAAAGTATTCAAGGTAGAGAAATATATGCAAAAATCTCTCAAAAGTTGAGAATTAAAACCAAAATATTACATATATACCAAAATGAATACCTCAAATACTTCATTGTTGTTGTTGTTATGTACCATCAAGTTGGACCCGACTCATAGTGATGCCTCCTGGGTTTCTGAGGTGGTATCAATACAGAAGTAGATTGCTCAATCTTCCTTCCGAGAAGTGGCTGGTGGGTTTGAACCACCAGCCTTCTGGTTAGCAGTCAAGTGCCTTAAGCACTACACTACCAGAGCTCCCAAATACTTCATTAGGTGAATCAAAATTTGACAGATTTGTTTTTGATTAAATGAATTTAATAGTTCAGACCTAGAGACCAATTTGAGAAAGATTTTTAAGGACTGACTAGACTTTCAGTGGGAAATTAAATAGAAAGAGTATTCAATAATTAAGAGACGCATACTATGTGTTGACAGAATTGTGGCCTTGCCAACAGGCTAAAGTATATAGTATGTGAGGAGGAATGAATAGAAGATATCACAGGAAAAATATGTGGGCCCCAAATAATGAGTAACTGGGAATGCCACTGCATAAACCTCCAAAATGAGTATTCTACCATGAAGAGTAAAATGTGTACCATTTGTTTATGCATTATGGGTTATACAATCCAGTGGGAAAGGCAGTAATTCATTCAGTAATTCAAGGAATTTTTTTACACTGTGAACAGAAAGAGTTCTATTATATAAAATAGGATATAATTTCAATTGTGATAAAAGTTTTAGGGAAAGGGCCATAACGAAGTAAGACAGATCAGGAAGTGGGGATGAACATGAAGTACTTCATAATTTTATGATTGGATAAGGGACTCTCAATAGGTACATAGATGATAGATAGATAGATATAAATGGAGATAAACTTATTAAATCAATTTTTAATATCACTGAGTGGATAACTAAGATTCTTTGAATAGAGTGTTTGTCTCTAAATATCATCCTAGGGAAAGAACTTTAATGATAGCTGTGATAAATTATAAAGTATGTCTTAATTGTGATGAACTTCCCAGAATTTCCTAATTCACATCCTTTAGGTTTACTTATAAAGATAGCCCTTAGATGCAATTATTCCAGGGAAAAAATAGTCCAAAGTAGTCTTTTATATATTAAACAAAGCTTCAATTAATTCAAAAGTACATATTTCCCCTGACTCCATCCTTGTCCCCAGGTTTATGTAGTTTTATATCTCAGCACTCACCATTCATCTGTCAGTTTGTTGTACTGTGGTGGCTTGCATGTTGCTGTGATGCTGGCAGCTATGCTACTGGTATTTCAAATACCAGCAGGGTCACTCATGGTGCACAGGTTTCAGTGGAGCTTCCAGACTAAGACAGACTTGGAAGAAGAAAGGGGCCATCTACTTCTCAAAGAATTGGCCCGTGAAAATATTATGAATAGCAATGAAACAATGTCTGATATATTACTGGAAAACTTTATGAATAGCCCTGAAATATTGTCTGCTATAGGGTCAGAGGTGAGGCCCTCAGGTCGGAAGGCACTTAAAATATGACTGGGGAAGAGCTGCCTCCTCAAAGCAGAGTTGACCTTAGTGACATGGGTGGAGTATAAGTTTTTGGGACCTCCATTTTCGGATGAGAAATGACTCAAAATTGGAAGAAACAGCTGCAAACAAGCATTAATAATCAGAATGTGGAATGTATGAAGTATGAATGTAGGTAAGTTGGAAGTTGTCAAAAATGAAAATGGAATATATAAAGATCAATGTCTTAGGCATAATTGAGATGAAATGGACTAGTTTTGGCCATTTTTAATCAGACAATCATATGATTGACTATGCCAAGAGTGACAAATTGAAGAGGAATGTTGTGAGATTCATCATCACAAAGAATGTTTCAAGATCTGTTCTGAAGTACAATGCTGTCAGTATAGGGTAATATCCATATATCTATAAGGAAGAACAGCTAATACCGCTATTACTCAAATATACACATCAATCACTAAAGCCAAAGAAAAGGAAAAGATTTTTCCCAACTTCTGAAGTCTGAAATTGACCAAACAAGCAATCAAGACATATTGATCATTACTGGTGATCAGAATGTGAAAGTTGGAAACAAAGAAGTTGGAAACAAATCACTAGTAGTTGGAAAATATGGCTTTGGTGATAGAAATTATGCTGGAGATTGCATGATAGACTTTTGCAAAACCGACAACTTATCCATTGCAAATACCTTTTCTCAACAACATAAAATGCAGTATATACATGGACTTTGCCATGGAATACATAGTAATCATATCAACTACATCAGTGGAGAAGCTCAGTATCTTCAGCCAAAACAAGTCCAGGAGCTGACTGTGGAACAGACCATCAATTGCTCATATGCAAGTTCAAGTTGAAGCTGAAGAAAACTGAAACAAATCCACAATAGCCAAAATACGACTTCGATTATATCCTACCTGAATTTAGAGACCATCTTAAGAATAGATAGATCAGATTTGATACATTGAACACCAACGACCAAAAGACAGATGAATTATGGGATGACATCAAGAACATCACACATGAGGAAAGTAAAAGTCATTAAAAAGAAAGGACATGAAGAAAAGAGAAAATGGATATCAGAAGAGACTCTGAAAATTGCTTTTGAATAGAGAGTAGCTAAAGCAAATGGAAGTTAAAAGAGCTGAACAGAATATCAAAGAGCAGCTTGAGAAGATAAAGTCAATTATTACAATGAAATGTGCAAAGGCCTAGAATTAGGAAACCAAAAGGGATGAACACGTTCAGCATTTCTCCAACTGAAAGAACTGAAGAAAAAAAATCAATCCTCAAGTTGCAATATTGAAAGATCCTATGGGGAAATATTGAATGATGCAGGAAGCATAAAAAGAAAATGGAAGGAATACAGAGTCACTGTACCAAAAAGAATTGGTCAATGTTCAGTTATTTCAGGAGGTGGCATGTGATCAAGAACCAATGGTATTGAAGGAAAAAGTTGAAGGTGCACTAAAAGAATTGGGGGAAAAAAAAAAAAAGGCTCTAGGAATTGACAGAACACCCATTGAAATGTTTCAACAGATGGATGCTGTGCTGGAGGCACTTACTCATCTATGCCAAGAAATTTGGAAGACAACTACCTGGCCAAATGACTGGAAGAGAGTCATATTTGTACCCACTCCAAAGAAAGATGATCCAACAGAATGTGGGAATTATTGATTGATATCATTAATATGACATGCAAGTAAAATTTTGCTGAAGATAATTAAAAAATGGTTGCTGCAGTATACTGACAATGAACTTCCAGAAATGGAAGCTGGATTCAGAAGACAATGTGGGATGAGGGATATCATTGCTGATGTCAGATGGATCTTTACTGAAAGCAAATAACACCAGAAAGATGTTTACTTGTATTTTATTGACTATACAAAAGCATTCAATTGTGTGGATCATAACAAATTATAGATAACATTGAGAAGAATAGAAATTCCAGAACACTTCATTGTACTCATGAAGAACCTGTACATAGACCAGGAGGCTGTTGTTTGAACAAAAATAAGGGGATACTCAGTGGTTTAAAATCAAGGAAGGTGTGTGTCAGAATTGTACCCTTTCACCATACTTATTCAGTCTGTATGCTGAGCAAATGATCCCAGAAGTTGGACTATATGAAAAAGAACAATGTGGCATCAGGATTGAAGGAAGACATATTAACAACTTGTGATATGCAAATGACACAATCTTGTTTTGAAAGTGAAGATGACTTGAAGCATTTACTGATGAAGATTAAAGGTTACAGCCTGCAGTATGGATTACACCTCAACATAAAGAAAATGAAAATCCTCACACCTGCAACAGTTATGAAAATAAATGGAGAAAAAATTGAAGCTGTTAAAAATTTCTTATGACTCGAAACCATAATCAACACTCATGGAACCATCAGTCAAGAAATCAGATGTCATAGTGCACTGGGAAAATCTGCTGCAAAAGACTTCTTTAAAGTGCCAAAGAGCAAAGGTGTCACTTTTAAGACTAAGGTGCCCCTAACCAAAGCCATGTTATTTATAATTGCCTCATATGCATGTGAGAGCTGGACAATGAACAAGGAAGACTGAAGAAGAATTGATACCTTTAAATGATGAGGTTGGTGAAGAATATAATATGGACTGCCCTAGTGGCACAATGTTTACATGCTCAACTATTAACCGAAATGTTGGAGGGTTGAACCCACCCAGAGGCTCTGTGGAAGAACAGAGAAGATGTACCAATCTGCTTCTGTAAAGGTTACAGACTACAAATCTCTATGAGGCCGCTGTACTCTCACATTTGGTCACTATGAGTTAAAAGTCAAGCCAATGACATCTAACAACAACAAACATACATAGTTATGCTGAAGTTCATGTCAAATTTTTAGTCTATTAAAGACTTGGTAGAAACTAATTTGGACTTCCCATTTCAAGTAAGGCAAGGCCTCACCTGAAACAGTTAGCATACCATTATTTCCAAATGCTGAAGAAGGATTGATGCCTTTGAATTATGACATTAGTGAAGAATACTGAATATACTATAGACTGCTCGAAGAACAAACAAATCTGTCTTGGAAGAAGTACAGCCAGGGTGCTCCTTAGAAGCAAAGATAACAAGACTTCATCTCATGTTCTTTGGACATGTTACCAGGTGGGACCAGTCCTTAGAAAAAGATATCATGATTGGCAAAGTAAAGGGTCAGTGAAAAAGAAGACCCTCAATGAGATGAATTGACATAGTGAATGCCACAACAGGCTGAGACACAGCAACGATTGTGAAGATCGGGCAGTGTTTTGTTCTGTAGTACATAATAGGGTCGCTATGAGTTGAAACAGACTTAGACAACACCTAAAAATAGGTGATGCAAATGGTAAACACTCGACTACCAATTTTAAGATTGCAGTTTGGACCTATCCAGCAGTAACTCGGAAGAAAAGGCCTAACAATCTGCTTCTGTTAAGATTACAGACAAGAAAACCCTATAGATAATTTCTACCCTGTAGCATTGCAATGGAACAGAGTATTAAAATAGAAGTGTAATAGAACCCCTTACTAAACTCTTCAAAATATCATATATGGACAGTGTCTTTCATGTTTCCGCAGAATCCAAAAGCTTTTTGATTGTCTTTTGAAGTGGAGCAGTAAATAAAACCTATTTCACCACATTAAAGTTATGTGATGGTACAGAGTAATTCACTCACTCCCCTGGCTGAAATCAGTATTTACCTTTCCTTTTGTGCTTGGAAAAATTGATTCGAATTTTGTAAAATCCCATGTTTCCCTGTGTTGCATTATTCTGGAAACAAAGACTTCTCAGGTAATTAGGAAGGAACAATTATGATATCAGCAACCATAAAGAGAATTCCTTTTGTCCTTATTTATGATCATATGAAAGGTCTAAAGTCATAACTCCAATAATTATTTCTGCAATTTAGTTGTTTACGTAAAACAGAAGATCATTGTTCAAGAATTGGTTTCTGTATTTGTGTGTTGCTGCTTCTCTTTGGGGAATTGTCTTAAAGACAATTGCTACATTTATATTCGCACTTCTGAAGCAAAAACATAGCATTCATATGACCAGGTAGTAGGCAAGAATCTACATTAAAATGCACATCTTCCAGCTAACAGCTGCTTAGGTATGCACCAGACATACTCAAAGTGCTACACAGAGTAGAGTTGTTTGGGCCTTTCATTGGACAGATCGGAATGGAGAGGGCATTACGGGATAACAAATGATACTTTGAAATGAGAAGGGCAACAAGACCAGCCAAACCAGGGTGAAAGGAGGCTCTAAATTTAAATGGAGTAAATGTGAAAAACAGCCAAAATGCCATTTCTTCCAAATCCTCTCAGCAGCTCCTGGAGATCAGAAACATGCCTGAAAGGTGGGTATTTGTGCAATCTCTCTTTGAATTAATAGTGGTGCATTGACATATGTTTCAAACAATGCTGCACCCTCCTAGCAGGGCACCCTCCCTCTCTCCTTTTGCATTTTCTTCTGCTGTCACTTAGAGTCCCAACACGCTATCATAAAAATGTGTGGTCTTGGAATGGTGGACAGCACTTATGGCATTCCCATGTCTCTTTGGTCCTTCAGAAGAAGCTCTGGTGGCATAGTGTTTAAAGCAGTTGGCTGATAACCAGAGGGCTGGCAGTTCAAACCCACCAGCTGCTCAATGGGATGACAATGAGCCAACCTATTTTTGTTGAGATTTGCAGCCTTGGAAACCCAATGAGGTCACTATGAGTCAGAATCAAATTGATGGTAGTGAGTTTTCGTGTTGTGGTCCTTCAGTAGCTCCATTTTCCTGGGCCTAGGGAAACAATAAATACCTTTACTTTTTATTTTGAGCCATTTTCTTAAATCAAAATGCGTAACACCATTCACAAGTGTACTGTATGTCATGTATTAAAAATACTACATGCTGTTACATAATAGATTGCTGGCTATATTAGTTTTCTATTGCTGCCAAAACAAATCTTTACAAATTTTAGCAGCTTAAAATAATCCAGATTTATTCTTTTACAGTTCTGTACATCAGAAATTTAACAGAGTATCACTAGGCTCAATTCTATCTGGAGGCTCTAAGGAAGAACCTATTTCTTTGCTTATTCAGATTGTTTGCAGAATTCAATTCCTTGTGATTTACCACTGACATTACTATTTGGTTGGCTGTATAGAAGCTATTTGAATTCTTTAGCTGATGGCCCTTCATCCATCTTTAAATCCAGTAATGGTGGGCCAGGTCCCTCTTGTGCTTTAAATTTCTCCTGCCTTTTCTTTCTTCATAGGATTCTCTCACTGGATCTTTTGCCCTCTTCTTCAGCTTTTAAGGTCCATATGATTACATTCCAGCCACCCAGATAATCCAGAATATCTCCTGATTTTAAGGTCATCTGATTAGCAGCCTTATTTCCATCTGCAAAATCTCTTTTCACATGTAAGGTGACATATTCAATGGCTAAAGGGTTAGTGCATGGATAGTTTGGGGGGATGACCATTATTCAACCTACCACATGTGCTTTCAGTAACCTCTTTTAAAGTATTCACTGTCATAAAGACTGGTATTTACGAATTGACACATACTATAACCACAATTTATGTTAGGTATACTACATTAAACTTGTCCCTTTGGTTTCTTTTTCTACAATATATCAGTCATTATTTTTCTCTGTTGGAAGTATCTAAGGAGCTAGACTTCTGTAACCCTTGCTTCTATCACTGATATTTCTCAAGGGAAGAACAAACAAAAACAAAAACAAACATCTGACATTTGCACCTTATTACTTCGCTTCATTCATTTAATAATTCATAAACCCACTAACCATCTTGAAAGGTTCTTCTAGAAGTCATCTAGCTAAAGCTGTCCTCTCCTCCCACCCCATTCATTTTCGTTGGCAGACATTATCTAAATTTAGCTAGTGTAAGCAGATGAGGATCACCTGATTTCTTTAAGGACAATGAGGCTCTAAAGCTTCTGTCTGTCATTACTTGCTCATGCATATCATATTTTAATGTCAGAAAATCTTTCTTTGAATTTAACTCAATGAGTTCTTGATGTAATTTAAAGCTCTTTATCTTTCTACTTCCTTTGTTATGTGGATTCTCTTCTTTAAAATAATAATAAAGTCTTACAAGTTCTTCTGATCATTTCTTTCCAAAAAGGCTTTTTAAAACTCACAAATTTCAATGACATTAAAAGAAAACATCCATAGAAAGGCACTTGTATTATTAAAGTTTATTAAAAGTTATATAATACCAAAATACATTTAACTGTCAACAATATGAAAAATTGGTGAATGGGCTCTTTAAAAGAAGAGAAATTTGTCTTAGCTATCCTTTCTTCTAAGTAGGATTCTGGCTGTACTTCTTTCCAAGACAGACTTGTTCATTCTTTTGGCAGTCTATATATATTCAATATTTTTTGCTAACACCATAATTCAAATACATCAATTCTTCTCTGGTCTTCCTCTTCCTGTTCAGCTTTCACATGATATGAGGTCCTTTTGCTTTCCATTGAACACAAAGTTTATTCTGAGCAGTTACACTATATGAATATAAAAATATGAGTATATTAAATTCACTGCCATTAAGTAAATTCTGACTCATAGCAACCCCATTGGGTTTCTGTAAATCTTTACAGAAGCAGACTGTCTCATCTTTCTACCACAGAGCCTCTGGTGAGTTCAAACCACTGATCTTTTGGTTAGCAGCCAAATGCTTTAACCACTACACCACCAGAGGACTTAAACGCATATAGGGAGACAGTTTTGATTCTGGAATAAGGGAAGAAGGTAGATACAAAGAGCCTTGTAATGAGAAGAAGAGAGAGAAGTGTAAAAGATCGACTATTGACTACTCTTAACATGATTGACTGAATCTTATGTTCCCCCTTTACTGAGGTCAACTGATATCCGGTTACTTCCAACCTGCTTGCAAATGATTTGGCCTTCTACCCTACTGCAGCCATGACAGTTTTTGAGTGGTTTTATGACTCTCCTTTCCTAGCAGGATAAGGCTAATTTGCATTGATGAAGAGCAGTTTCTGCCAGGCTTTTGCAGTTTCAGGCTTTTTATGCTTAATATTTGGTGTCATGGATAAGAAAAACCTTAAAATTAAAGGAAGATGTCTGTTATTAATTTTCCTATTCAACAAATCAATAGCAGTCATTCGTTCTGCTCAAATTATTCTAAATTTGGGAAATAGTTTCATAGGAAAAATTCATTACTGCTTTATATAACATTAGCTGAGGGAATTCTAAAGAAGGCTAGGGTATATGTTTTCAAGATGGCTTAATAATATACTGATAAGTTGGTTCTAGCTGTTGACTGATGGGTCAGCCATGGCTGAAGACTAGGACCCTAAGTCCTTCTCCTTTCAGTGTGGCTGGGTTCCAAAGTGAGTGTTGCGAGAGAAAAGAGAGAAAGGCAGGCATTAACTGTATTGCCTTTTATGATCTTATATGAGATGCTTTTTATTGATTTATGTTGTGGCATAGTTACTACAAAAATATCTTTGAAACTTTAGAATGCCAAAGACATTGATTAGAATCCTGATCTTTACCATGCTAGTTCATGTCAAGCACTTCACATACAGAAGAATTCAAGAGCTGTTGCTCTTGGTTTAGTTCAGTACTCCAATTCAGTGGGAATAAAGGCTATGGTTGGAAACATTTATAGAGTGTTGCATAAACTCAATGACATTAATCCAATTTGATGGCTGACATTTCATGGAAGTAACTCCAGTAGGTTGAAGGAGGACATGGTCTATCAAGGTAGATGTTTTTTGTTATAGGAAATAACATAAGCAAAGGTAAGAAATAAAAAATGTCCTTTTAGAGTGATGTTAAGGGAGCTTACCATGTGAGATAAGAGTGTTTTTAGTTGTTGTTCATTGTCATTGAGTTGATTCTGACTCATGGTGACTTTACATGTGCAAAATAAAACTGTATCATAGAGTTTTTATGGTGGTGAACTTTTGGAAGCAGATCTCCAGGACTATTTATACAGGCAATTCTAAGTGGGTTTCAACTACCTTTTGGCTTATGCATTTGTGTCACCCAGGGTCTTCAAGCAAGGGAAGAGTAAAATAAGATAAATATGGAAAGGTAGGCAAGAACTAGATGTAGGAGTTACCAAAGTGCAAGACAATAGAAAAATACAATCTTAGATTTTATTTAAAGGCCATTTGACCTTAGGTAATGCTACTTGACCTCTATCTCTGAATCTTAAAATAGAGAAATACCTACAACAGATATTTCAAAAATGGTTGCAAGCAGTACATCGACAGAGAACTGCCAAAACTTCAAGCTGAATTCAGAAGAGGGCTTGGAACAGGGATATCTTGATGATGTCATAAGGATATCGGCTGAAAGCAGAATATACCAGAAAGATGTTTATCTGTATTCTCTTGCCTATGCAAAGGCATTTGACTATGTGGATTGTAAGAAATTATGGATAACATTCCAAAGAATAGCAAATTCAGAACTTAATTATGTTCATGAGGAACATGGATATAGACAAGAGGCAGTCTTTTGAACAGAAGGTACATGGTTTAAAATCAGGACAGATGTGTTTCAGGGTTGTATTCATTCACCATACTTATTCAGTCTGTATGCTGAGCAACTAGTCTGAGAAATGGGACTGTATGAAGAAGAATGAAGCTTCAAGATTGAAGGAAGACTCATTAACAATCTGTGACATGCATATAGTACAAACTTGTTTGCTGAAAGTGAAGAGGACTTGGAGCACTTAATAGCTACAACCTTCAGTATGGATTACACTTCAACATAAAGAAAACAAAACTCCTCACAACTGGACCAATAATCAACATCATGATAAATGGAGAAAAGATTAAAGTTCTCAATGATTTCATTTTACTCGAATCCACAATCAATACCCATAGAAGCAGCAGGCAAGAAGTCAAACTACATATTGCACTGGGAAAATCTTCTGCCAAAGACCTCTTTAGAGTGTTAAAAAATAAAGATGTCAATTTGAGGACTAAGGTGTGCCAACCCAAAGCATGGTATTTTCAATTGCCTCATATGCCAATGAAAGCTGGGCAGAGCAAGGAAGAGCAAAGAAGAATTGATGCCTTTGAATTATGATGTTAGCTACAAATATTGAATAGTGAGTAGACTGGTAGAAGAATGAACACATCTGTTTTGGAAGAAGTACATATAGCAATGTATGTAATGTGGTGCAAAGAAGAGCAGTGTTTGGTTCTGTTGTATACAGGGTTGCTATGAGTCAGAGCTGACTCAATGGCACATAACAACATCAAAAAATAACATAACACATGCAAATATCTTAATAGATGCTTGTCAGAGAGTAGGTATCCAAAAATGTTAGCTATCTCTCCTTTACTTTATTCATTTCATCTCTTAGGAGTCAAGTACATGAGCATTGAATAGTCAGAAATTTGGGTCAAAGAGTCAGTGGAATTAACGTCAACTCTAAGGCACTTACTCCTAACCGGTGGGTCAAACCCACCAGCCACTCATAGGAAGGAATATTGGGCCATCTACTTCTATAGTGTTACCGCCTCAGAAACCCAAGTAGGGGTCTCTGTGAGTTGGAAATGACTTGACAGCAGTGAGGTTTCTTCCCCCCCCCCCATGCCTTCTTCAGTGAGCATTCCCGGTACTGAGTTTTGCTCTGGGGCTCCTTCTATCACGGACACTTACAACCATGAGTTGAAAGAAGTAATTTTCCTTTAAATGGTTTCAGATCTTTATGCTAAGATGAGCCACTTTTAAAAAGAATGGAGATAATTCACTCCTCCACAGGTTGGATTACAATTTGAAAAAAATTTTCTGGGCTATAACTCATATAAGTGACACCACATTGTTTTAGTCACTCCAGGACTGGGCACATGTATTCATATTTTTGCCTCTGTATTTTGTAGTAGTTCCTTACGTTCCCAGATCACCACCTCTTCCCAGCATATAAGAGCAGAGCAGCCCTTTTGTTCCTTTCGCGTTAAAGAAGATCTATTATGTGGCTGACAGCCTATTTTCAGTCCCACAATTCCCTTTCCCATTTCTTCCTTGAAGCTTCAAGATGCCTATGGAAATGGAATTTGTGATGATGTCCTTTCTTATACTTAAATTCCTAAGGTGGGTCTGCCCAATATATTTGTAGATCTATAAATTCTACACACTGTGCTTCACATATATAGTGTTTATTCAGTAAACAGTTATAGAAAGGAAGTGAAAGAGAAAAATAAACATAAAAGAAATTGAAAGAGGAGATAGAGAAAGATAAAGAAAGAGAGGAAGAATGAGGGAGAGAGAAAAGAGGGAGATATGTATATTGGTCTTATTTTTTTCCACTGTTTCATATGAAGATGAGAGCAGTATACAAGTCGAAATTATTGAATTCCAAGTAACACAGTGTTGTTGTTGTTATGTGCCGTCGAGTCGGCCCTGACTCATAGCGACCCCTTCTTGGGTTTCCGAGGCAGTATCACTACGGAAGTAGGATTGTCCAACCTTCCTTCCGAGGAGTGGCTGGTGGGTTTGAACCGCCAGCCTTCTGGTTAGCAGTCAAGTGCTTTAGCCACTATGCTACCAGAGCTCCTAAGTAACACAGTAGAGATGATTAAATTTTAAAGAATGAGGCCCAAACAGTACATAAAGAGGTTGAAATTTAAGTTGTGTCTTAAAAGACAGATAAACTAAAAACAAAACAAAATAAAACAAAAAACTCACTGTTGTCCAGTTGATTCCAACTCCTAGTGATCACTCCTTGGGTTTCTGAGGTGATATCTCTATGGAAATAGATTGCTCAATCTTCCTTCCAAGGAATAGCTGCTGGGTTTGAACAGCCAGCCTTCTTGTTAGCAGTCAAATGCCACCATAGCTCCCAAACGACAGACAGGTGGTGATTTATAAGGTGTAAATATATATAGATATAAGTGGTGAGGGTGAGGAAAGAAAAGTTAGAACTGTTTCATGAGTAAAAGCCCAGGAGGAAAAATGTACAGATTGCATATTGAGGATCCCAAGTTACCTGCTTCATATTGGTCTCTAATAGAGAGCTCACAATTCTTGGTAGATATACTCCATCCCACTCCTCTGCACAGCCATGAATGCAAAGGTTTGGTAATTGCAAAGCTGCTTCTTTTCTGCCAAAAACCTGTCAACAGTGTCATCAATTACTTTCTTTCAGGACAAAGACATGATAACTGTTCTATGTTTGAGCTGAGATTGATAAAATGCCTCACAGAGCTGGAGATAAAGTCTTTAGGCCAATGATTTATAGATGTGGATTCATGTGCATTTTTTCCCCAGTATCCCATAATAATACACTATGCAGTTAGTCTTTTGGTATGAACTGGGAAAATATATTGGATCATATCTCATACTGAGCAGAGCAAAAGCCTTTTGCTAAACATGAAATCATGATGCAACTTCTGCAATGAAAAGTGATTCAGTGATCCTGTGACATTCCACATTCAAAGAGCTAGGAGAATGAAAGATTATATGCAATATTATTTAGTGCCAGAATTGGCACATACACAAGTTTATGCAGAATAATATCGAGAACATCTTTTCAAGTAGTTTAGTTAGATTACAATGACAACTCAAGAAATTAAGAGACTAGAAGACAATGGGTATGAATTTGATGATCCAATGTGAATTAGAATACCTATAAAACCAAACATGCCTAACTCCAGCCACTAGGAGAAAAAATGAAATTGTAGAATAATCACTTACCTATCATCCATTTATCTGTTATCTATTATTTTCATTTACTGAGTTCTGATTTTGATTTATTTATCAAACAAAAATGCCAGCATTTATAAACTCTTGAATAAAATTAATCATTGTGAGATTTAAAAATGTCTCATTGGTTCTATTTATCTTCAACTCTAGATTTTAGAATAAATAAATAAAGACACAATTAATTTAATTGTGCTTCAGACCAAAATAGCTATATTTTTCAATTTTCTTTGAAGAATAATCCAGAACCATTCACTGCCATCGAGTCATATCCAACTCACAGCGACCCCACTTTGGGTTTCTGAAGCAGTATCTCTATGGAAGTAGATTGCCCAATCTTTCTTCTGAGGAGTGGCTGGTGAGTTTGAACTGCCAGCCTTCTGGTTACAAGTCAAATGCCTTAGGCACAACACCACCAGAATAATATACCTACAGAAAACCACATGTTTCATGATGTATTTGTAGCCACACAATGAACTTGGGTAGAACTCAAATTATCCAAAGTACTCTTTACTGAATATGTCTTAATCATTCAGAAGATTAAATATTCTATATATTATGATAGTAAATGTTACATAAGGGTCACAATACTATTGAAATTACATTGAGTCTTTAGAACATTTAGTCTCATAATTTGGTTCAGTTAAACCTGTTTTACTTTGAAGCTGCTGCAACAAAATCAGTGAAATGTATTCTTGTTGTTGAATTAGAAAACTACCATCAAAATAGGCCCTCAGTTGTATTTGTTATGTATTTCTGCATAACAATTTTATCACAAACTTATCTACTATATACAATACATGTGTGTTACTTCACAGTTTCTATGAGTCAGGAGATGAGGCATGGCTTAGATGCATCTACTGCAAGGTTTCAATCAAGGTGTTCATTAAGGCTGGCTTGCTTCTAACTAGGGTTTGACTGGAGAAGGATCTATTTTCAAGTTTACAAAGTTGTTGACAGTGTTTAGTTTCTTGATGGCTGCCTTACTGAGGATCTCAATTTCTTGCTGGTTCCTGGCCAGAGGCTGTCCTTAGCTTCCTATGGCATGGTCCTCTCCATATGGCAGCTTACAACATGGAAACTTGTATCTTCAAAGTCAGAAAAGGAGAGCTTCTCAGCAAAAAGTGCATTACAATCTTTTTTAATGTAATCGTGTACCTTTGTTCACCTCTCTTCTATTCTAGTCATTGATTAAAAGCAAGTAACACAGATTTTAATTTAGATAAATGAAAAACTTAAAAGAATCCACAACTGAATCTCTCAAATATGTCAATTTACATAAGATAGACTAAGTTATGCTACAGAGTCCCTGGGCAGTGGAAATGATTAATGTAATTGGCTGCTAAACAAAAGGCTGGAGGTTGAAGTCCACTCAAGAGCACCTTGAAAGAAAGACCTAGCATCTACCTCTAAAAATTAGCTTTTCATGGTACTAAGGAGCCAAATTTCACTCTAATACACATAGCTTTGCCACAGGTCAAAATCAATTCAATAGCAACTGAGTTTACATTTGTTTATGGTAACTAATAGCTCCCAAAATAACACTGGCTTCAAAATATATGTTTAAATGTCCATCACAGGTCAATTAAGAACCACATTCAAAATGTTAAAACTTAAGTTTGAATTTATCTGTCTAATTTTAAGAAGGGAGCTCTGGTTGTGTAGTGCCTAAGGCACTTGACTACTAACTAGAAGGCTGGCGTTTCATACCTACCAGCCACTCCTTGGAAGGAAGATGGGGCAATCTAATTCCGTAGTGATACTGCCTCAGAAACCCAAGGAGGGGTCGCTATGAGTCGGTCCGACTCGACTGCACATAACAACAACAACAACAACAACAATTTTAAGAAATTAAGATATGAAAATAATCTTTCAAGTAAGATAAATGATTGGTATCCCTTCCTGGCTTTTTACAGGAAAATTTGCTGCACGGTTATAGTAGATTTCTTTCAGCAAGTAAAGTGTGTTTACATAACTTCAAAATGTAGAGCAATTAAAATGGGCTTCTAGAAACAAATATTTCCTTCCTTAAACAAAGAAACGATGGGTGTTTCTGTCCAACTTGAAAGAATTATGCTGTCATACAGTCGTTTGTTTGAATAACTACATCTTTATTTTGTTAAGTGGTTGTGTCTCTTTATGATCTTACCAACGAAACTTCCAGGCTTTGGATCAAATTATAACATGTAATTACAAAACTTGACAGAATGCCTGCCTTATATAAATCCTTTCAGGCAATCACTCAAAATAGAACTTAGTACAATTTATCTGATCAGATTAATTATATTTAAAAGTTTAAACTATGGGTGATGTTACAAAATTTAAATTAGAAATGTGAAAAGAATCACAGATACGGGGTTGTGTGTCTCAGGAATCAGCTATAAAAAGAATTAATGTTTCTGACATCTTATTTTCTGCATTTATGTTTTAAAAGTCTACTTTAAAATAGTATATATTCTACTCTTGATTATCTACTGTGAGTGTTCTTGCTTTACAAGTAATCATGTCACAATTTTTGTCTTGACCAAAGTAATCAAGGTTCACAATTAATCCTTACCACAGCACCATAACTGAGCTAATAATTCAGATAGTGTTAATGGACTGCTAAAAGAACTAACAGATCTGTCCTGCAGGAAGTGCAGACAGAATGCTCCTTGGAAGCAAGAATGGCCAGACTTCGTCTCACCTATTTTGGTCATGTTGTAAGAAGGGACCATTCCCTGGAGAAGGATGTCATACTTGGTAGGGTGGAGGGTCGACGAAAGAGGGGGAGGCCTTCAAGGAGATGGATTGATACGGTGGCTGCGATGATGGGCTCAAGTATAGCAGGGATTGTGGGGCTGGCGCGGGATCGGGCAGTGTTTCGTTCTGCTGTGCATGGGGTCGCTATGAGTCGGAAACGACTCGAAGGCACTTAACAACAACAACAACAGCACCATAAAATAATGGAGTCTTAAAGAAGAAGTAGCTTTATACAAAATGTGTAGGATAGAGGTAAAAATTTTGGAGTTAGTAGCATATGGATAAAGTGAAAAGATTGGATGAGATTTGAAGGTTGAAAGGAGACACTGAACACAGAAGAAATTGGAGGTCGTATGAAGGAGGTTAATCTGAGAAAAAGGAACTCTGGTGGCTCAATGGTTAAAGGCCCAGCTATTAACAAAAAGGTCAGCAGTAGAAATCACCAGCCCCTACATGGAAGAAAAGATTGGGTGATCAACTCCTGTAAAAATTATAGCCTAGGAAACTCTATGAGGGCAGCTCTACTCTGTCATATTTAGTCACTATGAGTTGAAATCAACTCAACAACACACAACAGCAACAATCTAGGAAAGAGGATGATGATCAGTGTCCACAAAATAGTGGCATAAAAAATGGGAACTTGTAAAAACGTAAATGAAATTACCATGGTAGTTTATAATGGTGGTTCTCAAACTGTGGTCCTGATAATAATATCAAAGAGCCTTGTTGGTGCAATGGTTAAGTGCTTGGCTGCTATCTGAAATATTGGTGGTTTAAACCCACCCAGAGGCTCCACAGGAAAAGAGACCTGGTAATCTGCTCTTCAAAGACGAAGGCCTGGGAAACCTGACAGGGCAGTGTTAAACTGTCACTAGCAGTCCCAAGAAGTTGGCATCTACTGACATCAAACAGCAACAACAGGCCAACACACCTTGGAATGTGTTAGAAATGCTAATTCTACTGAAGCAGACATTTTGGCTGTGGAAATCAGCCGTGTTCTTGCTAATTCTGATGAACTCCAAAGTTTGATACCCACTGGTATAGAGTTATAGAAACTAAAAGAGAAAAAATTAGAGGAAAAACTAAAGAGAGGAATGGTTCACATGTTGAATGATACAGAGAGCTTGAGTAAAATTAGACCATGAAAATGTCCATTAGCTTTGAATGTGGAAGTCCCTAGTAATTGTTGTACAAGGAACAAAAATGCATATACACTAGTCTTTATAACATGTTTAATAGGAAAATACAGAGGCAATAGTTTTAGTAGGATGTATAAGTTCCGTTTCAACTCATCATTCTGTGATATATACATGCTGGACAAGCTGGAGAAAACTCCAAGAGAGGGACTCTGTTTCCATAAAAAAATTTTTAAAAGTTGCCACTGAGTTTCCTGAAATTCGTGGTGACCCTATGTCTGTCAGAGCAGAACTATGTGCCATTGACATCAATGCCTTTTTTCCAAGATGCTTCTAGGTATACGCATTTCAGTTAGCAGTCAAGAATATTAACAATTTGCACCTCTCATGAACTCCATGTTTTTGTTTTTAGGTGCTGTCCAGTTGGCTCCAACTCATAGTGACCCTATATACAACAGAACGAAACACTGCCCAGTCCTGTGCCAGCCTCATAATCCTTGCTATACCTGAGCCCATTGTTGCAGCCACTGTGTCAATCCAACTCTCTGAGGGCCTTCCCTTTTTTTGTTGACCCTCCACTTTACCAGGCATGATATCCTTCTCCAGGAAATGGTCCTTTCTGACAACATGACCAAAGTAGATGAGGCGAAGTCTGGCCATTCTTGTTCCCAAGGAGAATTCCATCTGCACTGCTCTCAGAACAGATTTGTTAGTTCTTTTGGCGGTCCATGATACTTTCAGTACTCTTCTTCAACACCACAACTCAAAAGCATCCCCTCTTCTTTGGTTCTTCCTTATTCATTGTCCAATTTTCACTTGTGAGGGGAACTCCATACAGTGGTATTTATTTATTGGAAGTTGAGATGAGTCAGGGAACCTTTGATCAATGATGTAACAATAGAAACTCTCTGGCTAGATAAGTGGTCTTATGAGAAAGTAACTTAAGCCAGGAAGGGTCACATACTAATGCTACTAGAATGAGCAGGAGAGAGACCTTGTTTTCTTTTTTGTTTTTGATAAGCTTACTCAACCCTGCTGAGCCAGCTCTCTGCCAAGCCCTACAAAAGAAGTAGCGAGAAGGCCATTAGGTTCATGCACTAAAAAGGCAAGAGCTTTGTCCCTACTTAATGACTTTAGAAATAGCACACATAGAAAAAAATTGGACAGTATTAGAAGGCAGTAAAAAGTGTTAGTAGTTCAAAAAGATGGGGCCCAGATTATTGTTTCTGTTTTTGTTTTAATATGGGAGATACTGGATTATATTGTATCATGAAAGAAATGACCAACAGGAGAGAAAATACTAGTAGTGTGGACAGAGAGGGGATACCTTAGGGAGCTGAGATTTTAAGAAGTTGAGTACAAACTCAACTAGTACAAAGTGAAGGGGATTGTCATAAAGTTTGGAGTAGAATGGAAGAAAAAGAAGAATCTGATTTTTGGTAGATTTTTTCAGGATATCTCTATCTACTAGCTTGATGATGTCACCTGGGCCATCTCTTTCTAAAGATAACTGAGCTAATAATTCAGATAGTGTTAATGGCTCATTTTGAACCATGGCATGGCTGTGTAAGTCCTCAGATTTTCTGTCCATGGAGAGATGGACAAGCAGCATTGGGTTTCAGGATATAATCTGAATAAGATGATGCAATATCAGCTACCATGTAGCTCGAAACTGTGACCATGGCTTAGAGCTTCTGTAGTGTCTGTCCCCCTCCTTGCTCTGTGCATTAGTGAAGGATCATAGTACTCCATTGGGAACTAGAGCAAAGTAAAGACTTTTTCATGACTCTTTATACTTATAACATAGGAGAAAAAGTTCTTAATGACTGTTAGATAATAATCATCTTCATAACTCATTTGTTTATGTCAGGATGCAAGACAGAAACACATTGCATTTTTTCCTTTCCCTCTTTATATCCTTCTTCCCTTTTCCCCTACTTCTGCGCAGAAAATGAACAAAAGGGATATGACAAACTGTAATACTAAAAAAAAAAGAAAGAAAAAAGTGACATTCTTCCAGAGGACTCTCATTCTTGAAGATGTCCTGGAGTTACACTATGCTCTAGAAGTTATGTAGTGACAATATCTAATGTAGTGGAAATAACTAACAAAGAAAAAGAAATGAAAGTATAAAACTACACACTAGGATCTCAGCAAACCAAAATATTTAAGATTTGTACATGATCTTTTCTTTGAGAGAAAAAAAAAACATTTTACTTCACTTCCAAATTGAAGCATTCTCTGCAAAGACATTAAGGCAATTACATTCTTAAATGCTGTTTTGCAGTGTCTCATGCATGCTTTGGCCTGGGTTTATGGCAATTTATTGGATGTGATAAGTGCAAAATTAAGCCATAACCCAGTATGCTTGGCAGAACCATCTTAACAACAATTATAAATCATGTGTAACCACTTGGAGCATAACATACTGTAGTCTGAGTGAAATACAACTGTACAGAACATTGCCCTCTCACATTATATAATATTTATGGAAAACCAGCAGCACCCCAGGCATGAGATAAAGTCTGAGCCATCTATTATTTTATATTTCAACACTCTAAAAGCAGAAACGTAAATTGAAATGCCTAGTTCTTTGATACTGAGGTCAGACTCTCTGTAAAATTCAATAATCTGAGGAATTAGCAGTGAAAATTAATGCCCTATTCTAGTTCATTATAGACCTTTCGCTAAACTAAAGAGTTAAAGTTTTCCAAAGTGTCTGCCACAGATAGTTAAGAAGAACATTTCTCTCATTTGACTTTGCTAATCATAGCACCCTGCTGACTGGCCTGCCATAAATTCATGCTATTTTCAATGGAGTGCTCAAAGCAACTTGACAATCTTATTATTCATTTCCAGGTGATAGATAGTACATTCCTTACAACTCATATTCCCAACCATATCTCTACTTCTAAAATCTCTTTGTCTAACTTTCCTAGATATGCCCAATCTTCAGGTAGCCTTACGTTCTTTTTTACTGAAAACATTATATTCAGACCACTAGCTGAAGCTCCCATTCTACTTCTTATATTTTATCCACGTATTATGCATTTTTTGTTATATATTATGAAAAGAGGTGATCTGTTTCTCCAATAAATTCCTAGATCCCTTTATTTGTTTTATGATAAGGTATTTATCTTGCTTGTCATGTTGTAGTTATTTATATGCATAGTTATATCTGCCTTATATGATAGATTTCTTGTGTGCAAAAGCCATACAAATGAGTATCCTAAGAGAGAAAAGCTTTGCAAACAAATAACTATCAATAAATACTTAACAAATAATTTTTTTCCTATGACTCATCTGTCAGTTTGTCACACTGTGATGGCTTGGGTGTTGCTGTGAGGCTGGAGGCTATACACAGGTATTTTGCATACCAGCAGGGTCACTCATGATGGACAGGTTTCAGTGAAGGTTCCAGACTAAGACAAACTGGGAAGAAGGACAAGGCAACCTACTTCTGAAAAAAATTGGCCAGTGAAAACCTTATGAAGAGCAGTGAAATACTATCTGATAATTCCTACTCTTTGCAATGTTATCCATAATTTGTTATGGTCCACACAGTTGAATGCGTTTGTTGCTGTTATTAGGTGCCATCAAGTCATCTCTGACTCACAAAGACCCTATGCACAGCAGAATGAAACATCATCTGGTCCCGCACCAGCTCCACAAGCCTTGCTATTCTTGAGCTCATTGCTGCAGCCACTGTGTCAATCCATTTCATTGAAGGCCTTCCCCCTTTCACCAACCCTCCACTTTACCAAGCATGACACCTTCTCCAGGAAATGATTCCTTTTAATAACATGACCAAAGTAGGTGAGACAAAGTCTGGCCATTCTTGCTTTCAAGGCTGTACATCCTCCAGGACAGATTTGTTGGTTCTTTTAGCAGTCCACAGTACTTTGAGCATTTGTTGCCTGCACCACAACTCAAAACCATCAACTCTTCTTCGGTCTTCCTTATTCATTGTCCAGCTCTCACATGCATATGAGGCAATTGAAAATATCATGGCTTGTGTCAGGCACACCCTAGTCCTCCAGGAGACATCTTCACTCCTCAGTACTTGAATAAGGTACTTTGCAGCCGACTTGCCCAGTGCTAGATGTCCTTTGATTTCCTGACTGCTGCTTCCATTGGCATGAATTGTAGAACCAAGCAATGTAAGTCTTTGACAACTTGAATCTGTTCTCCATTTATCGTGATGCTGCTTATAGGTCCAGGTGTGAGGATATTTTTCTTTATATTGAGATGTAATCCATACTGCAGACTGTATTCTTCAATCCACAAGTCATCCTCACTTTCAGCAAGCAAAGTTGTGTCCTCTGCAGAATGCAGGTTGTTAGAGTCTTTCTCTAATTCTGATGCCATGTTCTTCTTCAAATAGTCCAGTTTATTGGATTATTTGCTCAGCATATAGATTGAATAAGTATGGGGAAATGATACAACTCTGGCACACTCCCTTCTTTACTTTAAACCATGCAATGTCCCTTTATTCTGTTTGAATGACAGCCTCCTGATCTATGTACAGGTTCATCATGAGCACAATTAAGTGTTCTGGAGTTCCCATTCTTCTCAATATTATTCACAATTTGTTATGATCCACACAATCAAATGCTTTTGCATAGTCAATAAAACACAAGTAAACATCTTTCTAGTATTCTTTGCCTTGAGCCAAGATCCATCTGACAACAGCTATGATATCCCTTGTTCCACATCCTCTTCTGAATCCAGCTTGCACCTCTGGAAGTTCTCTGTCAATATACTGCTGCAACTGTTTTTGAATTATCTTCAGTAAGGTTTGTGCAATCTACTTCCATAGTGATACTGCCTTGGAAACCCAAGGAGGGGTGGCTATGAGTCAGGTCTGACTTGACAGCACATACCAACACAACAACAACAAGGTTTTACTTGTGTAAATGCTCTGAATGCCTTTGCATAGTTGAAAAAACACAGGCAGACATCTTTGTGTTATTCTTTTCTTTCAGTCAAGATCCTTCTGGCATCAGCAATATCACTCATTCCACATCCTCTTCTGAATCCACTTTGAAAATTTGGAAGTTCCCTGTCAATATACTACTGCAACCATTTTTTAATTATTATCAGCAAAATTTTATTTGCATGTGATATTAATTATGTTGTTTGATAATTTCCACATTTTGTTGTATTGACTTTCTTGGGGATGGGCACAAATATGGATCTCTTCCAGTCAGTTGGGCCAGGTAGCTGTCTTCCAAAAATCCTGGCATAGACAAATAAGAGCCTCCAGTGCAGCATCCATTTGTTGAAACATCTCAATGGGTATTTCATAAATTCCTGGAATATTGTTTTTCACAAATTCCTTCAGTGCTGCTTAGACTTCCTCCTTCAATACTATTGATTCTTAATCATATGCTACATTTTGAAATTACTTACCATCAACTAATTCTTTTTAGTACAGTGAGTCTGTATATTCCTTCCATCTTCTTTTGATGTTTCCTGCATCATTCAATATTTTGCTCATAGAATCCTTCAATATTGCAATTTGAAGTTTGAAATATTTCTTCAGTTACTTTAGCTTGAGAAATGCCAAGCATGTTCTTATCTTTCGGTTTTCTAACACCAGGTCTTTGCACATTTCATTGTAATGTTTTACTTTGTGTTTTTGAGCTGCCCTTGGAAATCTGTTCAGCACTTTATTTCAACATTTCTTCCTCCCCCTTAGCTACTCCCATTCAAGATCATGTCTCAGAGTCTCTTCTGACATCCATTTTGGTCTTTTCTTCTTTTCCTGTCTTTTTAATGACCTTTTGCTTTCTTCATATATTATGTTCTTGATGTCATCCCACAACTCATCTGTTCTTAGGTCATTGGTGTTCAGTGTGTCAAATCTATTCTTCAGAGGGTGTCTAAATTCAGGTGGAATATAATCATGGCCATATTTTGGCTTTTGTAGATTCATTTTAATTTTCTTTAGCTTCAACTTAAACTTGGAGAAGAGCAACTGACAGTCTGTTCCAGTCAGCTCCTGGCCTTGTTTTGAGCTTCTTCATTACCTCTTTCCACAGTCCAAATTGTAGTCAATCTGATTCCTGTGTATTCAATCTGGTTACTACACATGTATAGCTGCCATTTATTGAGTATTTGCAATGAATAAGTCATTGCCCTTGTAAAATCCTATCATGCGATTTCCAGGTTTGTTTCTATCACCAAATGCACATTTTCTAACTGTTGATCATTCTTCTTTGTTTGCACATTTTGCATTCAAATCACAAGTAATTATCAGTACATTTTGATTACATGTTTGGTCAATTTTAGACCACAAAATTTGGTGAAAGTCTTCAATTTCTTCATCTTCTGCTTTGGTGGTTGTTGCATAAATTTAACAATAGTGGTCCTCTTTGTAGGCTTGTGGATATTATCCTATTACTGACAGCATTATACTTCAGGCAAGATCTTGAACTGTGCTTTTTGACAATGAATGTGATGCCATTCCTCTTCAATTTGTTATTCCTGGCATAATAGATCATATGATTGTCTGGTTCAAAATGGCCAAACCAGTCCATTTCAGCTCACTAATGCCTAAGATATTGAACTTTATGTGTGCCATTTAATATTTAGCAACTTCCAGTTTTCCTAGATTTGTACATTGTACATTCCATGTTCCAATTAATAATGCATATTTGAAGCAGTTTCTTCCATTTTGAATTGTGTCCCATTGGCAAATGAAGATCCTGAAAGTTTTACTCTATTCACGTCATTAAAGTTGACTCTACTTTGAGGAGGCGGCTCTTCCCCAGTTATATTTTGAGCACCTTCAAACCTGAGGGGTCATCTTTGGGCACCATATCAGTCAGTGGTTTGCAGCTTTTCATAAACTTTCCTAACAACATTCAGACGGTGTTTAACTGCTATTCATAAGGTTTTCACTGGCCAGTGAAAAGAAGTGAATTGCCCTGTCCTTCTTCCTTGTCTGTCTTAGTCTGGAAGCTCTTCTGAAACCTGTACACTATGGGTGACTCTGCTGGTATTTGAAATTCCAGTGGCATAGCCTCCAGCCTCATAGTAACACCCAAGCCACCACGGTAGGACAAACTGATGGATGAAAGGTATGTTAAATAGTATAATCTTCTCTAGAAGATTTATTTTGTATCTTAAGCTATTAAAGGATCTAAGAACTCCTGCATTTCCAAGGACCAAAGAACTTAATTTAGTAATACACCTATTAATATTTAGCAGAATATTAACACTTAATGAATCAAAGTTTGAGGAATTACATCTTAGTGCAACTTGAAGAGAGTGGTACAACTTCATTTGGATATGGAATATTCTAAAGTAAATCCTCTTTGATATATTTTATGTTATTACTTTATTTAAAGACTTTATTGAGCACCATCTAGGCACAAGCCAGCCTAATAGTCACTGAGAATACACAGCAAACAAAATGGTCACAATGCCCTCCCTCATGGGCAATGATAAAAGAAGGTGGAAGAACAATTGATACATTTGTATTGTGGTGGTGGTGAAGAATATCAAATATGTCCTGGAGTGCCAAAAGAATGAACAAATCTGTCTTGTAAGATGCACTGCCAGAATGCTCCTTACATGAGAGGATGGCAAGATTTCATCTCACTTACTTTTGAAGGGAATAATTGATGGAGAAAGACATCATGCTTGGTAAAGTAGAGGTTATGTTATGTGCTGTCGAGTTGGACCCGACTCATAGTGACCCCCGCCTTGGGTTTCCGAGGCAGTATCACTACGGAAGTAGATTGCCCCATCTTCCTTCCAAGGAGTGGCTGGTGGGTTTGAACCGCCAGCCTTCTGATTAGCAGTCAAGTGCCTTAGGCACTACACTATCAGAGCTCTCTGTAAAGTAGAGGGTTAGCAAAAAAAGGGGGGGGAACCTCAATGAGATGCATTGATACAGTGGCTGGAGCAATGGGATCAAACAAAACAACAACTGTTAGGATGCTGTAAAACCAGACAATGTTTCATTCTGTTATATATAAGGTCAGATGGAACTCTACAGCTTCTAACAACAACCCCTCCCTCATGAAAGTTAAATTAGGATGTGATAGTTCATTCTGTCTGAAGGAATAGCAAAAATTTACTAGGCCCAAAAAGCTGTGGGAAACTGAACATAAACTACAGAAAAAATAACAAGTTCAAAGGTCCTTCGGAGGGACCATGGATATTCAAGACCATGTGACTGGAAGCAGATAATATGAGAGGGCACAGGAGAGATAAGACTAGATCAGACAATATCATATAGTGTATTATAGGCAAAGTTTAATCAATGATTTCATATGAAAACTAATGAGAAGCCTTTTAGTTACTATTATCAGAATAGTGATAAGAGTTTCAAAAAGAAATAATTTGGACATGGGCAAGAAATAATGTGGGCAGAACAGTTAGAATATCATTTTATTAGTTTAGGCAAGAAATAATGATACCTTGGACTGGAGTGTGAGTGGCAGAGATGAAGAGTTTACTAGTAAGTAAGACATAAAGGAGTACAAAGCAACACAACTTGAAATGGAAATGAATGAGGGAAGTGTCAGGGATGATGTCTTGATTTTCTGGCTTTTTGATTCCAACTCTTACTTTTTCTCTTTGAAATATTAATTAATCTTGGAGGCTGATCTTATATATATATCTATGTATATATAGGAGCTCTGGTGGAGTAGTGCCTAAGGCACTTGGATGCTAACCAGAAGGCTGGCAGCTCAAACTCACCAGACACCCCTCGGAAAGAAGGTTGGGCAAATCTACTTCTGTAGTAATACCGCCTCGGGAACCCATGGAGGGGTTGCTATGAGTTGGGTCCGACCTGAGGTCACATAACAACCACAATGTACGCTACTTGACATTCTTCTAGAACACATCTATCACTCATAACACAGCTACCAGCTGTGTGCATGTATCAAAACAAAAAAACACAAGCGCATTGCTGTCAAATCCATTCCAACTAAAAGTGCCTTTATAGGAGTGATTAGAGTTGTCTCATTGGGCTTCCTAGGCTGTAAGCACTAGGGAAGTAGTTCACCATATCTGTCCCTTGCCGAGTGGCTAGTAGTTCAAACTGCCAACCTTTTGATTAACAGCTGAATACTTAACCACTAATCTAGGAGGGCATATTTTGTTCATGTATAAAGAGAAGGAATTCAACACAGCTCTTTTTAGCTCTGATATAAGACTTCTCTGATCTCTGGTGAGGGATTTCAATGAAACCTTCTCCAACAGCCTGGGAATGTGAGGGAGTTAATGCCTGAGGGACAACCTTTGACCCCGGGCCATTTGAGAATCATTTCCTATGACTCCTCATCATGAATTATGGGATCTAACACTAGTACTAGAAGCCTTGACCACTCAGTAATATATTTCCATTTCAGGCTTCCCTTTGTACTTGTCTAACTACCTGTTTTATACTCTTGGAATCATCTTTTCCAAATGAACCATCTGTACCCAAGCCTTTATCTCATGTTCTTCATTTAGGTAAAATTAAGATAAGAAAAAGTTATATGCAAAACTTTAATATGTATATATTTTGACATTGTAATTCCAGTTTTTGGAATTTCTACAAAAGTAAGGGAGAAGGAATGAGACAGACTAAGACACTAAAGATCATTGTTCTTCAACTATGAAACATATTCTTAAATTTTATTTTTAGATTACTTCAGCCTCTATGCTTATATTAAATATTGTCTTTTGGGTTAGTATAGCTCTTTCGTTTAAAAAGTCCTTGGTGTGTTAACATCATTTTGAAATCTGTAAACAAATTTTGACACTGCTATTAAACAAATGTCTAAATACCATGAAGCTATTGCTGAATGCCTATGTCTGCAATGCTTATTGACAGCCGCAACTTTAAGTAAATTTATATCCAGTCTTGCTTGACCATGGATGGGAATTAGTTTCACTACCAAAAAAAAAAAAGAAAGTAAAATAAACCTTTATAATTTAGTTTTGAGGTTCAGTAAAAACATTTAACATCCTATGAACAGAATGTAAATATGTTTGTTAATTTTATCATTGTATAATTCCTCAAAAACTAAAATAGATCAGTATAACACATTTTCACAACTGCAGTTATAAACATCAAATCTTTATCTTTAGAAAATCAAAATACAGTATTATTGGAATTTTTATTTTATATCAAAATAAGGGTAAAGAACATTGATAATTATTCTTAGGAGTACAATAAGAAGTGTAACACAAACTCTGTTAAAGCTTAAACAATCTTAAAAACAGTGTTATATTAGTAAAGAGTTTCTGCAAACACTTGCTTTACAAAGAAACAGAATGGAGAGTTCCAGAAGGAAAATATTTTAAAATCTAATTTACTTGAGATAACCACTTTAAAAAGTTTCCTTAAAGTTATTTATCACAAGAATTGACCAAGTTGGTGATAAAATGCCATGAATCATAAGCTCTCTACATAAGTTTTAGTGAAATTCATATTTCAGTGCTTTTGTAACATGTCTTCTTTGTCTTTACTCATGAACATCCTGAAATGAATATCTCTGTTTATGTGATACCCCATGTAAATTGATATTGCAACACAGCATCTAAAATGCTATTGTATCTTAAGAATGACAAGGGCTATTTTTGTAGTACATATAACATGGATTTGATAGAGTGCACAGATATGAATAAGGAAGACCAAAGAAGTGTTGATGGCTTTGAATTACAGTGTTGACAAAGAATACTGAAAATACCATGGACTGCTATAAAAATGAACCAATCTGTCTTAGAGAAAGCACAACCAGAATGCTCCTTAGAAGCAAGAATTGCCAGACTTTGTGTCTCATGCTTTGGTCATGCTTTCAGAAGGGACCAATCCCTGGAACAGGATGTCATACATGGTAAAGTGGAAGGTCAGTGAAAAAGGGAAAGCCCTTAATGTGATGGATTGACCCAGTAGCTGCTAGGATGGACTCAAGCATGTCAAAGATGGCTAAGATGGCACAGGATCAGACTGTGTTTTGTTCTGTTGTACATAGGGTCATTGTAAGTTGGAACTAACTCTATGGCACCTAACAACAACAACAATTACACTGAATGACACAAATAGATCACAAAAATATAGTATTAAATGATAAATGACGAGAGACATAAGGGTATGTAATACATGATTCCATTTATATTAAGTTGCAAAACTAGTATGGAATTCAGATTACTATTAACAGTTAACTTGTAAAAGGGTAGTGACCTGAAGGTAGCATAAAGTGGGCCTTCAGGGTCCTGATTACTGGTCACATGGGTATGTTCCCTTTTGTAGCAATTCATCACTCTATTATTTGATTATTTTTGTAAGTGTGTTATTGTTCAAAGGAATTTTACTTTGAAAAAGATTGATCATATCTTTTGTCAGGAATGAAAATGTAAATGTAAATAACCTATCAGTGAAAGCACTTTCATTCATTAATAGAAATGAAAATTGTTGCAACCTTCTGGAAAGCAATCTGGCAATATTTATTAAAATTAAAAATATTCATAAAATAGACTGGCTTCTGCTCAGGAATGTAAAGAGCTGGAAAAAGCATCACTCTCTTACCACACACATAAAAAGCTGGAAAACTGTAAGTTTATGACTTTTGTTGAAACCTTCAAACAGTTGAGGTCAAAGAGTAACCAACTGATCTAAAAGCTACAGCATCTGTAGGAAAAGACAAGAACAAGTGCTTGCTTACTTAGGGTAGATGCAGTCAGACACTAACATGATTTCAGGTAGAGTAATAATAATGTAATCAGTCAAGGCTAAGTTTAGATTATAGAAACAACCATAAAGATGGTGCAGGTTTGGGCAACCTCTGATGGCACCTAACGACAATAGTGCAGGCTGAGAGGAGCTATTGGAGTATCACAGATACGGTGGGGTTCACATCCTGTTACATGTTTTGTCTATATGGATCTCTATTAGAGCCTTGAGAAAACTTCTTTTGTAGCCAATTTCAGTAGTGAGATATTATGAGAAAAAAATCAAATGAAAATGCTAGAAATGAAAATACACCGTAATACAGCTTTCCACATGCTCACTGATAGTTTCAATAGTCAAATAAAATACCAGTAAATATGGAGATAGGTCAATAGAAATTATCTAAACTGACACACAAAGAGAAAAAAAAAGGTGCAAAAACTGAACAAAGCATCGAAGAGCTGTGGGACAATATCAAACAGTCTAACATACACATATTTTAATGTCAAAGAGAGATGAGACAGAAGAAATATTTGCAGAAATAATGGCCTTGAAAATCCTGGGGAATTAATGACAGACGCTAAGCCACAGATCCAAGAAGCTCAAGTTATCTAAATTTTCCATGAGTTCCTAAAAATATCATCAATTTGCTATATATGAAATATTCAAATAATTGTGCTAATTTTCTCTTCTGTATCTTCTTATTACCTACTTGATCTTCATGGGCATATGTAATTTAATACTTTATATAATTATTATGTTTCTGTGGAGTTTTGCTAATTATTTTATTCAATTTTGCTTTATGAATTTTGAGGGTTTGTTACTAACTGAATGAACATTCATGCAAGATCTTCACAGTTTATTTTTTCTCATTACAAAAAACACTTGCTGTGAGATATTTTTATTTCCATTTTTATCTTGTGTGCTTTATTTTCCTTTGTTTGTGATTGCTTAGTATACTTTTGCACATATTTTTACTTTCATTTATTCTTAATTATTTAGTTTTAGATACACACCTCTTTCATATGGTAATTGGATATTGTTTTTTCTACCAAATATTTTTCTTTCAAAAAATGTGTTTACTCCATTTTTCTATTTAATATCCCATTTTAATTTTATTCTGGCATCTAATTTTGTATTTTTTTTTGTGTGTGTTTAATACTTTATTCATTTTCACTATTTTCTTGTTTTAAATTTCTTTGGAGTTTGTCTTCGTTTGTGTGTATGCTCTGCATCTGAAAACCCATAATGTTTATTGTCAGTTCTTCCAATGTTTCCCTTTAAATCTCTGGTTAATATCCTTACCTATTTATTTATAAATTATAAATTTTTGAATATCTGACATTAAAAAAAATGTATATATTGCACTTATTTTTTGTCATAGTCCTCTCACATTTCCAAATTTTCATTATTATTTTTATATTTTAAGGTTCATGATATCATAGCTATTATACTATTTTTTTGGTATTTTATGTGTTGTCTTTATATTTGCACAAAAGCTTGTTCAATTACAAAATCTTTTGATCATAATTTTTGTCCCTTATGTTTTCTAGATTTCATTTCACTGAGTTCTAACATTGAAGAAATAACCCCGAGGCCTGTCTGCTTTTCCCATAATTATCAATGTCTGGCATTTTTTTGTGTAGACAAACATGAATGTCTCTATCTCAGTGGTTCAGTAACTTCATCAAGGTATTTCCAGAGATTGGTTTTCTCTATCAGTTTTTTCTGGAACACAATTTTTGTTATTTCAGGAAATAGATCTTATATCTTTGAATATGTGGCTCCATATGTTCTGCTTTCTTATTTTAGGAATAGCAAGAGAGCAAACATTGAAAAATTTGTCTTTTTTTTTTTTTGCACAATTTTTTTGGGTGAAAATTTTTTCCTCAACTTTTTTTATCAGGTTTCTTCCAATTTTTTGCCTTTAAAACAGCTTCCATTTTTATAATGTCTTTATCTTATGTTCTATTGTTTGTTGTTTCCTGATGTCTTGCAACTTATTTCTCATCTCCTTCTATGATTTCTTCTTTCAACCAATCCTTTGTATATCTCCTCTGATGGTTGTATGTCTTATGGGATATCTTTTTTGTATTTCAGAAAGTATTTATTAATTCATTTCTTTTTCTCATTTGGTTTGTTCTTTGCCTTTTCCTTGTAGTTTTCCTTTTTATTTTGCAGCATCTTATTCAGACCTTGTGCTGAGTTCTTAATTTGCCCTTTAAGTAGAATTCTTTTATCTAGGCTATCTATCTGCTTAAGAGTAATTTGGAGCGAGGCTACTAGAAGCAGCTAGCAGCTCCAGTTTAGATAAATCTGTCCAAAATTCAGTTTTACGAATAAGTTTTGTTGTGTATCCTTGGGGCAGATGTAGTACAGCATGACAATACCAGGGACCCTCTAGAGACATGCTCCTATCTTAAAGTTGAATTATGGCTCTCCTCTTACCAACTGTGTAAGATAGAGCAAGTCATTTAAGTTCTATGTATATCAGTTTATCATTAAAGTGAGACTAATAATAATACCTACCCCAAAGATGTGTCAGGAAAATTAAATGAGTTAATACATTTAAAATCATTCTTGGCATATGCTAAGCACCTAAAAATTATGAGATATTATAAACATCTATTTTCAATGCTGCCCCTTTGGGTCAGCAGAAGGTCTGTGTAGCTCTGAGTGAAGTTCTGTTTGTCTTAGTTTGTTTATATTTTTTGAAAAAAATCTTTTCTCTCCTGATTCTGTCTGCTTGCCTCTTCTCTTTGCTCCAGAACAAATCAAATTTAGGGTGTTTCTCTGAGTTAGAAAGTAAGATCACAGAAACAAAAATAGAATGTCTGTGTGGTTCCTCCATTTTCTTGGCCAGCATTCTCATTTTAGGGTATGAGACTGAATCCTAAGGATGTTTAATGCTGTGTCCCTAGATTCACTGTTCTAGTTCTAATCCAAGTCTCATAATGTAGACATTTTCAGACCAAATGTGGTGTGATGAATATTTAGTATGGTTGTTCTAGCCACGGTCTTTGTAACTTTAATCAGATGAGTAGGCGGAACTATGTAAATGTGTGTTGCTCTGTGGTTTACCAAAGGGATTGGATAGCTTATTTATAATGTAAATAGGGTTTATGGCACACTTGTGGGAATAGGACTGGGCAAATAAGATGCATAGAACCCTAATGTGAGGATAGGTCAGTTTTGTTATGCTGCTAGTCTTAAAATGAGCTCTCCCAGAGAAAGAAGGTGGTATCACACAATCATCAAGAAAGAGAGAAGCTGGGAGTGGTGTGCCCTTGCACCTGAGATCTGTGTGCTGAGACAACTGGCAGAGATGACAGACAGAGAGTGGCGCAGAACTGAAAGATGAGCATGAGATAGAGTGATGGGCTTGCCAGTGCATGGAGTGAGAATATTGAGCACCTTTGGACAGAAGCCTTGCTGACTGAGTGGGGCACATCTTGGTGCACCTATCGGCAGAGCTAAAAGAGGTTTGTAATATTTGCCTGAGCAAGGCAGAGGCCAAGCAGAGAGGCCAAGGGCTAAGGTGAAGTGTGCCTATGGGTATAGCAGAGGGAAGACTGCTATGATTGAAGAGTTGTATCCTGAGCATTCCTGACACTGAATTGTGACCTGTTACATCCCTAATAAACCCCATAATCATGAGTATTGTCTATTCTATTAGTTCTGCATGATCATTACGACCAACTGTCAAAACCACCAGAGAAGTAGTGAGTGCCATGAGAGGGACGGTGTCAGAACTGGCAAAAAGGCTAGAAGGTAGCACCGTGTCTGGCTTCATAGGAATAAGGCTTGGGCTGCTGATGGTGATTCTGCCTCACCCTCATGAGTTTGGAGGTCAGAGGAAAATGCAGGCTCCACGCCCTTTTTGTATCAAGTCACTTAATTTTAGGTAAAATTGTCCCCTGCATATATTTCAAAATGGATATATCATTTCTGCTTCTTCCTTTAATTAATTCAAGTATCATTGCACATAGAATATATTTCCATAATTTGTATTATTGTACATGTGGCCATTTTTTACATTGATAATGGAAAATTTCCATATTCTAATTTTTAAATGTTCTCTGTGGGTTTCAAAGTAAGAGTTCAGAAAACTATATTTATGGCAATGTTTTGAAACAAATGTTGCACAATATGAATTTTTACGTGTGTGCAGGCTCATAATTCAAATGATATAATCCTCTGAGATCATAAACAAGAAAAAACAAACTCACTACCATTGAGTCGATTCGACTCATAGCAACCCCTTTTTGGGTTTCCAAGGTGGAAATAAACTAACTAACTAAATATCTACTAAACAAATAAATATCTACTTTCATATCTCTACAGATATGGCCCAAATAAATATCTGCTTCCATATCTCTACAGATATTGGCCCAATCTTCCTTCCGAGGAGTGGCTGGTGTATTTGAACCACCAGCCTTCTGGTTAGCTGTCAAATGCCTTAGGCACTACGCCACCAAATCTGCCATGAGACCATAGTAAAAATAATTTTTAAAATTTAATTAATGATATATATTTTCTTCATTTATATTTAGGAGCAGAGACACATTTTCCTCCTGAGGTAGAGGTAAAACAAGCATCCTCCTGCTACCTTTTTAACATTTATATTTTTAAATAACAAGTTATGGGACTAAAGCAGACAAGTTGGTTGAGAGGGCAAAAGTGTACATGTGCATGTATGTGCATATGTGTGTATATGTATATGTTTCCTAAAATCCTGCACAGCTTCCAGAGAATGAGAAAAACAATCATGTCTATAACTCAGGCAAAGCTGGGGAAAACCAGATTCAGCAGGGAATGACAGAATACAGTATCTGCAAGTTTATTGAGCTGCTTTGCATTGCAGATCCTAGAGATTACAAAAGTCTTGTTTTTGGTTATTTGTTTTCTTTTTTATTTGCTTCCTATGAAGGCAAAAGCTAATTCAGTGCTAGTTTTCTTTATGATTATTTTTACCGTAGTCAATTTTGATGCGCCTATATCCCCTCTTCACCATATGATTATTGATTTGTTTTTAAAAATTCATTTAGTGATTTCATTGTATGACTTTACTTCATTTTCTAATTTATAGCACATTTCTAATCTATTTCAAACTAGACCTGTGTAAGTAATAAAACAGTGAATTAATTAATTTAAAATAGATGAAAATATAAATATGGGTCCATGTGTACTTTTTCTTCCCTTTACTATATTAAATAATGCCTTATTTGACTATTGAAACCTCAGAAAAGCCTATTTTACTGTGATTATTTGAGAAAAAGGAAGGAAAAAAAAAAACATTCACTCTCACTCATAGAAAACTCACAGGGAAAATTAGGTATAATTCACGATGCTTAACAAATTCAAGGCAACTCCAAGCAGGACACACCACCACGATTCATGGCACATACTGTAGTGCTCTGGGTAAAGAGGCAAATGTAATGTCCTGGGTAAATATATCATTCTAGGAGCTCTGGTAGCATAGTGCCTAAGGCACTTGACTGCTAACCAGAGGGCTGGGAGTTCAAACACACCAGCCACTCCTGGGAAGGAAGATGGGGCAATCTACTTCCGTAGTGATACCGCCTCGGAAACCCAAAGAGGGGTTGCTATGAGTCGGGTCTGACTCGACAGCACATAACGACAAACAACAACAACAACAGTGTCACCACCATGAAAATCTGACTATTGTTATGAAGGAAAAAACCATCTATAACATAAGTTATCCAAAATATATGATCATAATTATTCTTCCTACTGTATAAACGTAGTGGATATGATATTCATAATTATAAAATGTGATTTTCATGTTTAGTATTATGTAAAAAGATGATTCATGATGTATAAGAATTATTGATCCATGTATATTTATCTGAATCATAGATTATGTGTGTGTGTGTGTGTGTGTGTGTATTCTTACTATGTTGTTGTTGTTGCTAGGTATGCTTTGAGTCAGTTGTGACTCATAGTGACACTGCATACAACAGAGGGAAACACTGCCCAGTCCTGTGCCATCCTTGCTGTGCTTGAGCCCATCATTGCAGCCACAGTGTCCATCAATCTTTTTGAGAGACTTCCACTTTCTTTCTGACCTACACTTTAAGAACCATGATATCCTTCTCCAGGGATTGGTCCTTTCTAACAACATGACCAAAGTAGGTGAGATGAAATCTGCCCATTCTTGCTTCCAAGGAGCATTCTGGCAGCAGTCCATGATATTTTCAGTATTCTTTGCCAACACCACAACTCAAAAGCATTAACTCTTCATCAGTCTTCTTTATTTGTCATCCAGATTTCACACACTTAGGAGATGATTGAAAATATCATGGCTTGAGTTAGGCACACCTTAGTCTTCAAAGTGACATCTTTTCTCCTTAACATTCTAAAGAGGTCTTTGCAGCAGATTTGCCCAGTGCAAAATGATGTCTATTTCTTGACTGATGCTCCCACAGGTGTTGATTGTGGATACAAGTAAAATGAATTACTTGACAACCTCGATCTTTTCTCCATTTATTATTATGTTGTTTATTGATCCAGTTGTGAGGATCATTGTTTTCTTTATGTTGAGGTGTAATTCATACCGAAGACTGTAGTCTTTGATCTTCATCAGTAAATATTCAAGTCATCTTCACTTTCAGCAAGCAAGGTTGTGTCATCTGCATATCACAGGTTGTTAATGCTTCTTCTTCTTCATGTAGTCTAGCTTCTCAGATTATTTGCTCAGTGTACAGATTGAATAAGTGTAGTGAAAGGGTGAAACCCTGCCTTATACCTTTCCTGATTTAAAATATTCATTATCCCTTTATTCTGTTTGAACAACTGCCTTTTGGGCTATGTACAGCTTCCTCGTGAGCACAATTAAATGTTCTGGAATTCCCATTCTTCTTAATGTTATCCATAACAGTATAGATGAGTTTATCAGTCAAATAAGCTAAATCATGAACATTGAATCAGTTGACTATTAATGCCATTTATTTCCATTTCCTAAAACTATTTTATTTTTAATGGTGCTCTTAGGCTTCTACTGCAATATCTTACTCAGTTTTCCACTTCATCTATGAAACATGAAGCATGAGGCAGGTTTCTGAATTTCCTTTGTGATATTTTTTCTCTTGACACCCGTTGCTATGACTTCTTATCTCCTCTTCTTTGTTTGAGCTGGTGCAGATAGTTTTTACTCTTCTTCTGTACCAAGCTTTTTCTCTTTAAAAGTGAATATTATTTTAAGACACATATTTGACTCTATTGATATTTATACTTTATTGGGTGCGGTATGTGCCCGTATTTTATATAAAATAGTTCTATGCAGAGATCATCCCAGACAGATGTATAACTTTTTGTTGTTGTTGTTGTTGGCAGTAAATCTGATATTATCTCATATGCTACAAAAATGAGAGGATGAAGAAAAAGAAAAAGAAAAGGAGGAGGAAAACAAGAAAAATAAGGAGGTGATAGCATAGCGTAGTACCTATTATAAGGAAGAGAGGACAGTGAGAAGTCTTCTTTGAGATTTTCATTTAGACTTGGACATTATTGCAAACTGGCCTAAACCAGTTTGAGCTTGTACAATGCTTACATCTTTTTGGTAGATAAACAATAGCTGCCAGAAGAGTATGAGGTCAGTGAGGATTAGTGTTGCTACCAGTTTATAAAGAGCTCTGGCAGCATAGTGCCTATGGCACTTGACTGCTAACCAGAAGGCTGGCAGTTCTAACCCCCAGCCACTCCTCGGAAGGAAGGTTGGGAAATCCACTTTCGTGGTGATACTGCCTCAGAAACCCAAGGAGGGGTCGCTATGAGTCGGGTCCAACTCGACGGCACATAACAACAACAACAAGATTTACATAGAATATAGCTAATGAACAGTCAGTATATATTTTAGAGATGGAAAGAATTTTAAATTAAATTAATATTCTTTCAAAAGCTACATGATCTTATTTTATATTTGTTTTTCTAAAAAATATTTCTGGAGTTAAAAAGAATTTGCTTCCATGTGTAACTCTAATAGCTTATTTATTTTATTTCCAAAATTATGGAATGCAATTATACATATACACCAGTATAGATTACACCTCGGCATCAAGAAAACAAAAATTCTCACAACTGGAACAATAAGTAACAATATGATAAATGGAGAAAAGATTAATGTTGTCAAGGATTTCATCTTACCTGAATCCACAGTCAACAGTAGTTAAGAAATCAAATGAGATATTGTACTTGGTGAACCTGCTGCAAAAAATCCCCTCATTTTGAGGACTAAGGTGAGACTAACCTAAGCCATGGTACTTTCAATCACCTTATATTCATGTGAAAGATGGACAATGATTAAGGAAGACTGAAGAAGAATTGATGCATTTGAATTATGGTGTTGATGAATAATATATATATCATGGCCTACCAGAAGAACAAACAAATCTGTGTTGGAAGAAATGCAGCCAGAATGCTCCTTAGAAGGGCAAGACCTCATCTCTTGTACTTCCATCATGTTATCAGGAGGGACCAGTTCCTGGAGAAGGATATCATGCACGATAAACTAGAAAGTCTGTGAACAATAGGAAAACCCTCGACATGATAGACTGACACAGTGGTTGCCACAATGGCCTCAAACATAGACACAACTGTGAAGAAGTGCAGAACTGGTCAGTGTGTCATTCTGTTGTACAAAGGGTCACTATGAATGGGAACCAACTCTATGGCACCTAATAACAACCACAGCATATAATATGATCAAATAATTGGCTAGGTCTTCCAGATGTGTTAGGAATATCATATTTTCATTCTTAAGTAGTGTCATTTGGTAAGAAAATTCTGGAAAATCATTTGGTGTAGAACTAATTGAAGAAAGTGGAAATGAATAGATGTTTATTAGTAAGTAATCAGGATTTCTGTTCTGCTATTTTAAAGAGAAATAGAAAATAATAGATGCTCTCAACAAACTATAAATTACTTGGTAGGACACTGAAACAACATGAACAAATCTGAAAGTGCCAACCTATGAAAGCTATTTGCTAAAAAAAAGGTAAGTAAAGGTAATATCATGGATTTGACTGAAAATTATTTAGTCTCTCAAATAAGTTTTGAAGTACCACTCATCTCTTTTATGAACTTTGTCCTTTGAACTCGTAGCACTTAACCTCCTTTTGAAAATTCATATACTGCTTTGTTATTGCCCATAAATTAGCATATGATTTAATTTTTGTGTCACAAATCGTTTTCATTAAATTATTAACCTAAAGATTGACTGTTTGAACCCCCCTACCGGATCTGGTGGTGCAATGCGTAAGACATCTGATTACTAATCAGAATGTTGGCAGTTTAAACCCAACAGCTGCTGGCTCTGTGGAAGGAAGATGGGGCAATCTACTTCCGTAAAGATTTACCACCTCAGAAACCCAATGGGGATTGCTTTGAGTCAGAAGTGACTTGATGGCAGTGAGTTTGGTTTGGTTTAGTACAACAAGAAAAGCCTGGTGATCTACTTATGTAAAGATTACAGCTAAGAAAACCCTATGGGGTTGTTCTATTCTGTAACACATGAAGTTACCATGAGTCAGAATCATTTTTTGTTTGTTTGGTTTGGTTTGGTTTGCTTTGCTTTTACACCAAGTATCTTCATGATATCCTGAAAACACAGTATAATGATGTACAGCTCCTGCTGTAACTATTTCTGTACTCTCATCCCACTCTGACATTCATTCATGGACACAACAGATTGTTCAGGTCACATATTTTTTCTTCCCCTCCAGACCGCTAGTTAAGCAAGAGCTTCCCTTCCCTTCCTTCCCATTCTTATTCTTTATTTTTTCACACATTAACATTTTTCTTGTAGGGTTAACCTATTATTTATTTGACTGGCTTGTAAAAAAACTGCCATCTTTATCTTGCTTTTCCTCTGAGCCCCAAATTCTCAGTATTGTGATAATTAATTGCAATGATACACATCTATATACAAATAGCTATTGTCTCATTTCTTTTCTACACTTTGAAAAGATTCTCACTGATTACCTTAGATTTGGGAACCTAAGTACATTACGAGTCAATGGCAAATAATAACAACAACAACAAGTACATTACAAATATCTAGAAGCATTTTTCATATTTTTCCTATGATAAGTTGTTTCAAAGTTACAGACTCTTTCCTTGCTTCACTCTCTGATTTATAGGTATTGTTACTGCTGTTAGATGCCATCATGTCAGCTCCAACTCATAGCGACTTTATGTTCAACAGAAGGAACTACATTCCATCCTGTGCCATCCGCACAGTAGCAGCTACCGTGTCAAATCATATCACCGAGGGACTTCCCCTTCCCCCTTTTCTTTAAGAAAAACTCAGATACCTGTAATTTTTGTTGGTCTTGGAAGACTTACAGCAAGAAAGCTCCTTAGAAGTGAGGATGGAGAGACCTCATCTCTCATACTTTGGTCATGTTATCAGAAAGGGCCAGTCCTTGGAGAAGGATATCATGTTTGGGAAAGTAGAGGGTCAGAGAAAAAGGGGAAGACCCTCAACAAGGTAGACTGACATAGTCCCTTCAACGATGGACTCAAGCATAGCAAAGATTGTGAGGATGGCACAGGACTGGACAGTGTTTCATTCTGTTGTGCACAGGGTCACTGCAAGTCTGAACTGACTCTATGACACCTAACAACAATTCTTTTTTCATATTTTCCTTTCTCTTGATATGTTCTCACTCCTATAGTCACACAAAAAAATAGCACTTCTGCGAACATATATTGAACAACTAGTCAGATTCCTGGGATCCAAGAAGGCTTGTGAAGTAAAAAGGGAAAACAACTAAGAAAGGTGGTAATAAGGGAATCCCATCCAAAGACCATGTGTTTGGATCTACACAGAGACTAACACCAAAAAACCAAATCTGTTGCCACTGAGTTCATTTCAGTTCACGGTGACCTCATATGTTACAGAGTGGAAATGCTCCTTAGCATTTTCTTGGCTATAATCTTTAGGAAAGCATACAACCAGGGCTTTCTTCTGTTTTGGTGTTAGGTGAGTTCAAACCACCAATCTTTAGGTTAGTTGTTGAGCGGTAACCATTTATGCCACCCAGGGACCTATCTACTATGAGTTATTAAATTATTCCCAACCAGAAAACTGTATTAAAATGTTTAACCTTTGAATTTATGGTAATTGACAGTATATGTGCATGTTTGCTTACATGGTATATTACATGAAGTATACATTTAAAAAAAAAAAAGAAAGGAAAGAACAGTTGTGCACGTGTACCAGAGTAGAACTAGGCTCCTGAGAGTTTTTCAGTGGGTGTGGTCTTCAGAAATTAGAACACCAGGCTTTTCTTCTGAGGCACCTCTGGGTGGAATCAAACTTTCAAAACTTAAGTTAGCAGTTAAACATTTTAGCCATTTGCATCACCCAAGGAATCCTTAAAACATACATGTTGTTTTTGTTGTGTGTTATCAAATCAATTCTGAGCACAGTGACCCTGTAACATAGTAGAACTGCCTGCTCTATTTCCTAGGCTGGAATCATTTTTGGGGGAGCTCTGGTAGCATAGTGCCTAAGGCACTTGACTACTAACCAGAAAGCTGATTGTTCAAACCCACCAGCCACTCCTCGGAAGGAAGGTTGGGCAATCTACTTCGTGATACCACCCCAGAAACCCAAGAAGTGGTCGCTATGAGTTGGGGACGACTCGACAGCACATAACAACAACATTAATAATCTTTTTGGGAGCAGATTGTCAGGTTCTTTCTCTCTCAGAGCAACTGAATTGGTTTGAACTACCAACCTTTCAGTTAATAGCAGAGTAATTAACTGCTTGTGCCACTAGGATTCCTTGATGCATACATAAGTGCACATAAATAAATGTGTAGGATGAGAGAAAGCAAGACTGAGTTCATATATATTTAGCAAGATTTATAGACCATTGAAACTTAGGTACTTAAGCAACATAGAACAAAATTATGAATTAAATTTGCATTTCTCAAAAACACATCTATTTACAGAAATATTTTAAACCAGAAGTTAAAAATTTAGGGTTTCAGGGAAAATTTCATCCTATAAATTTATTTTAGCTCTCCTGCACCATGCTCAAACCCAAATTCATTGCAACCCTATAGGACAGAATAAAACTACCCCATATGGTTTCCAAAGCTGTAAATTTTTACAGAAGGAGACTGGCACATATTTATCCCATAGTGCAACTAGTGGGTTGGAACTGATGACCTTTAGTTTAGCTACTGGGCACTTAGCCACTGCACCACCTTTCTACATTATAGTTCCTTAAAATATACTTCTAAAAATGATTCCTTAACATTTAAATACATGAAAGTTTTTATAAAATCTGTATCTTTGGCTTCTTTCAAAATAGTCAAATTCCTGTTGACACTTGAACTGAGTTCCCAATTGGCAACAACTACCAAAGTTATTGTGATAATTGGACCTGTGTGTGAACTTGGCTGGACCACAATTCTGTGAGGTTTAAGCAATTGTGATGTGGCTTGTTCCAATGATGGGATCAGATGTATATGTTTTGAGCAGCCAATCCATTGAAAGGGAGTTTCTCTAGGGGTGTGGTCTGCTTCCAGTATATTTATGGACATCCTGGGAAAAGAGACACTCTTCTGTGGATCGGGATTCTGTTGTGCTGCCTACAACTGTACATGAGTGAACAATCCACCATTTGGCCTAGAGATCTTGGATTCATCATTCCTTGCAGGCAGCAGCCAGTATACTGCCTGTCTACCTTAAGCTCTTCAGCTCCTGCAACTGTGTGAGTCAGGAAAAGCCTCCACCTTGACAGCTTGTCTTCATAATATCAGATTATTTCGATCTTCCATGTGCTGGAGGAGAGACAAAGGTCAGTGCCATACTTGAGCTTAACTGCAGTGGTGTTTCATAGAGGAAGGTTAAAAAAAAAGAAAGAAAAAACCTTTCCAATTCTCATATCTCTGTTGAAACTAGGAAAATAAAGGTCACCAGACAGGGCCATGTACATATTTTAAAACAAAGTGTGAGAGATGGGAGAGGAGAGCATATGGTGACAACATGGACTGTTTCTACATGTTTAATATCAAACAAATAAAAAATGAGTTTTCTAAAAAGAGTAGAGCTTTTACTGCTATACTCATTTATTCATGCCTACACTGGGCAATCTACTTCCTTAGAGATACCACCTTAGAAACCCAAAGAGGGGTTGCTGTGAGTCGAAATCGACTCAACAGCTGTGAGGTTGTGTGTGTGTGTGTGTGTGTGTGTGTGAGCTTCACTTATCGTTTGAATTTATGGTATTTTGTTTAATTAAAAAACTTATCTCCTCCATATTTCTATCAATTCAGAAAGAATAAACACTACTGTCATGGATTGAATTGTGTCCCCTCAAACTATGTGTCAACTTGGCTGGGCCATGACTCTCAGCAATTTTGCACTTATATAGTGATGCAATCTTGCCCTGTGATGTGATCAGCCAATGAGTTGTAAGTGGATTATGGTGGGATGCAACAACAAGGATCTTGGCTGAAAGCAAAGAATACCAGAAAGGTGTTTACTCGTGTTTTATTGACTATGAAAAAAGCATTTGACTGTATGGATCATAACAAATCATGGATAATATCGAGAAGAATGGGAATTCCAGAACCCTTAATTGTGCTCATGAGGAACTTGTACATAGACCAAGAGGCTATTGTTTGGACAGAACAAGGGATACTGCATGGTTTAAAATCAGGAAAGGAGTGTGTCAGCTTTGTATCCTTTCACCATATTCACTTATTCATCTCTATGCTGAGCAAATAATCCTAGAAGCTGGACTATATGAAGAAGAACACAGCATCACAATCAGAGGAAGCTTCATTAACAACCTGCGATATGCAAACGACACAACCTAGCTTGATGGAAGTGAAGATGCCTTGAAGCACTTACTGATGAAGATGAAAGACTACACTTTGCAGTATGGATTACACCTCAATACAAAGAAAATAAAAACCTTCACAACAAGACTGATAAGCAGCATCATAATGAATAGAGAGATGATTGAAGTTGTCAAAGATTTCATATCACTTGACCCCACAATCAACACCAGTGGAAACCAGTCAATAAACCAGATGTGACGTTGCACTGGGCAAATCTGCCACAAAAGACCTCTTTAAAGTGAAAGAGCAAAGAAGTCATTTTGAAGACTAATGTGTGCCTGACCTAAGCCATGATATTTTCAATCACCTCATAGGCATTTGAAAGCTGACAATGAAAAAGAAAGACCAAAGAAGAGTTGATGCTTTTGAGTTGTGATGTTGGCGAAGAATACTGAAAATCCCATGAACTGCCAGAAGAATGAACAAGTCTATGCTGGAGGAAATGCAGCCTGAATGCTCCTTGGAGTGAGACTGGCCAGACTTTGTCTCACCTACTTTGGTCATGTTGTCAGAAGGCATCATTCCTTGGAGAAGGAAATCATGCTTGGTAAAGTGGAGGGTCAGCAAAAAAGGGGAAGACCTTCAACAAGATAGATTGACACGGTGACTGCTACAATGGGCTCATGTATAGCAATGATTGTGAGGAAGGCAAAGGACCAGGCAGTGTTTCTTTCTGGTGTACAGAAGTAACCATGAGTTGGAGCTAACTCTATGGCATCTAACAACAACCACAATAGTGAAAGCCTAGATTGCCTTGAAGATGCAATTATGGATGTAAAAGGCAATTTTGGTGAGGGCTCAGAAGTAAGTAAGTAAAGCTATAACACAAGAGTTGGTGCAGATGATGATAAGCAGGAGCAGAGAAACAGTGGTAGTAAAATTATGCACGAGAGCTGAACTATGGAGCTAGAGAGCTGAATGTCTTTGGACAGTAAGCTTCCTGGCCAAGTAGGATGCTTCTGAGCACTTACTGAAAGAGAGGTGAAGTGCTTTGTAACACTTGCCCAAGGAGGGCAGTGGTAGGGCCAGACCATGAGGCCCAAGGGGCCAAGGGACTGAGAAGTCAGAGAACCAGGAAGCAGAAGCTGAAGAGACCAGGAGCACAGGAAGCAGAGCGCCTTTGTCTTAAAGGGTAGAGCCATGATCTCTGGGATCTCAAAGGGTAAAACCACAGCCTGCTGTGTCTCAAAGGGTGGGGTAACAGCCTCTTAGGTTTCAAAGAGTCAGAGTTTCACCAAGTTGGTCCCAGACTGTGGGCCTGCCATTCCCAAATACCAAGGAGATGGGACCAGACCTGCTGTCCAACAGTAAAGGAGTGGAGCTGCCATGCCCAGTGGACATGGGGTTTTCTGGGGCCCAAGAGGTCAGGTGCCATGCAGTTGGACAAGAGAATGGGCTGCCCAAAGCCAAGGGAGGATAGTTGCTATCCCAGGGGGTCTGGAAGGTGGAGCTGAAGTCCAGGGCTGAGGATCCTCCACCTAGAATTCACAGTGCACAGCCAACATCTACCATCTGTAGGGTAGAGGCACTGCCTAGATGGTTTCAAACAACAGAGGATAATTTTCAAGCCTTGAAAACTACTTCAAATTGTTCTGCTAACTTCTGGACTTGCTTGGTGCCTGTTTTCCCTTATTTCCCTCCAATTGCTCCCATTTGAAATAGACACATCTACCTTGTACCTGTTGTACCATTGTACTTTGGAAGTAGATAAGTTGTACTCTGGATTCATAGATGAAGAGAAACTTTGTCACAGCATAGAATTTGGAGGTGGATTTGATTTAAGACTTTTGAGATGATATGAGGGGTGAAAGTATTTCGTGTGTAGCAAGGACATGAATCTTGGAGGACCGAAGGGTGGAATGTAATGGATTGAATTATATCCTTCCAACTTATGTTCCATGCCAGGGCCATGATTCTCAGTGGTTAAGTTGTTATGAATAATGCAATTTGGCTGTTATGTAATTATGCAATTATTCCCCTGGTATTATCTTATGTGATAAACTAATCAGTTGTGAGGAGATTAAGGAGGGATGCAACACTCTTAATCAGGTCATATCCCTGATCTACCTTTTATCTTACAAGAGACAAAAGAAGAAATAAGGAAGCAGAGAACAGATCTACTATCACCAAAATAGAAGAGCCAGGAGCAGGGAGCATCCTTTGTACACGAGATCCTTACACTGAGAAACTCTTAGCTCCAGGAAGATTAGTAACAAGACACAGGGACATCTCCAAGGAACACTAGGCCCACAGGTGTTGAAGGAGACAAAGACTTTCCCCCAGAGTTGACAGAGAAAGAGAGCCTCTTCTAGGGCTGACACCCTGCATTTGGACTTCTAGATTCCTAAATTCTGAGGGAATAAATGTGTGGTATCCACTTGTCGCATGTGGTAGTTAAATTTGTGTGTCAACTTGGCTGGGCCTGGTTGAGTGGCTTGGGAGCTGGATATAGTATTCCCCGTGATGAGATTGGTAATCAACTCCATGGTGGAATCTACTGGGAGCAGTTGGGTAGCTGCCTTAGGGATGTCATCTCTTCCTGTATATAAGGAGAAGTCTTGGGGAATGGTCTTTAGCTTATGGCACACTTGAACCTTGCATGTAGCTGTGCTATGTCATACTCTGCTGACCTTAGGACTTTCAATGGACTTGAATTAATGGCCTGAGGTGTGGTTTGGTGGCATAGTGCCTAGGGCATTTGATTGTTAACCAGAGGGTTGGAGGTTCAAACCCACCAGGCACTCCTTGGAAGGAAGGTGGGGCAATCTACTTCTGTCATGATACCACCTCAGAAACCCAAGGAGGGGTCACTATGAGTTGAAATCTACTTGACAGCAGTGACTTTGGTTAGTTTTGATGTGGTTTGGTAAAAAGGACTGTGCCTTTTTACTTGTCAACCTTGGGCTTGTCAATCTCAGCAGCCAACAGCTGTCTGAGTAAAGAAAAGCCTCTAGCTTCAGCGGGCCAGGAGCAGGAGGCAGAGCTGAAGCCCAAGGTTAAGGGGCTTTCACCCAGCCCCTAGAGCCTAGCATTTTGAACTAGGACTCCAAACTGTTAGAGAATAAACTCCTGTTTGTTCAAGCCGTCCCATTGGTGGTATATTCTTGTCAGAGCAGCACTAGATAAGCAAAACATGGTTTATCTGTTATAGCAGCACTATATAACTAAGATAACTGTCAAGAGCAAACCTTACTTCTTTGTTATTACTTATCCAACCCTATTTCTCTTTCACCACTTATGATATAAAAATTACCAAGTGGTTAACTTCATGGCAGTACTTCTCAATCTGGCATGCACACTAGAGTCACCCGGGGCATTTTTAAAAATACCACTGCACGCCTCAACTTCTGGGGATTCTTATTTAACACTATTAAAAAAAAAAAAAAAAAACACCTTACTGCCATCAAGTCAGTTCTGACTCATAGGGACCCCTCCTTGGGTTTCCGAGGCAGTACCACAGGTATAGGGATTAGAATTTAAAGACATAATTTTGGAGACACAATTCAATACTTAACAGACATCATCCTACAATGTTCACTATAATCCACTCAAGCACTTCTGCAGAGGGAAATGAGTGCATAGTGGTGAAGGGCATGGTGGAATTGAAATAGAAGGACTGAAGACATTTTTTCAGGTTTTAAAAAATGCTATAAAATGCTGCCTGACACAAGCCCTTTGAATCTTTATCTTGTAACTGATAAATATTTAAAGATTCTACTCACTTTCTGCTTCCATAATCTTTGGGTTCCTACTTTGGCAACTGCTTGACAGTTTGACAAGTGTTCTAATTAACACCTAAAACTTAATTCTGTCAAGAAGGCTTAAGGGAACACCTTAAAACTTTAATGAATGAGAGAAAACATTCTTCACCATGGCCAACTGTTCAGTCCCATCAATCAGAATGTTATGTATTTGTAATCAGATTTGGAATCATGTAGCACAACAAAAGGTGACTATATATGTAGAAGAGACATTACATTTTTATATTCACCAAATATTTATGGAAATGATTATATAAGTAAAAAATAATGAATGCATCAAACAGGAGGCATTTATTTACAATTTAGCTTCTGTCATCTGTTATAACCAGAAATCTCATAAAGTGCTATACATGCTGCACTCACTCTCATTTTGTAAACTTCCTGAGTAAATATGGTCACGTAACCCACTTAAATTGAAAGATTTATGCTCAGATGACTGATGCTTACAGAAGTTACATTCCCCTAATCACAGAGAATGAAGAAAGAAAATAGCAAGAGAAGTTTTTCAGGTAATTTAAATCTTTTTTGCTATAGAACACTATACTAAATGAAGTGCAATATTTTCACCCAAAATGCAAAATGGTAACTTAGAAATGTACCTTGAAAATTACAGCAGTAATCTTAAGGATAATATTTTCAATCCTGTTAAAATTGAGTTGAAAATAATGTTTTGGAAATGGACGAATGGACTAGAAATTCATGGTATAACCTCAACTCTCAGTCACAGAAAATAAATCTAGGAATTTTGACTAAGTTTTCTAACCACAGTTTCTATAGCTTTACTTTAAAAACTTTTTAAATTATTTCAAAGTTGCTTTATGCTTTTGTCAGCAAATTTCTAGAATACTTATTTTAAATAAATGGAAGGAGACTAGAACACTGTCAAAAATGTAAATGCCTTGATTTTATTTTCTTTTCTTTAAGTTACCTATTAAATGAAATAAATTAACATTATAAGAAGAAAGTGTGTGTGTGTGTGTGTGTGTGTGTGTTGTGAGGATAGTACTAACAGTTTTAAACATCTGTTCACATAATCTGACAATTCAAACCCACCAGCCATTCCTTGAAGGAAAATTAGGCAATCTACTTGCATAGACATACCACCTCAGAAACCCAAGGAGAGTAGGGTTGGCTCTTGAATTGACTTGACAGCAGTGAGTTTTTTTTTCAAACCCACCAGCCACTCCTCGGAAGGAAGATGGAGCAATCTACTTCCATAGTGATACTGCCTCAGAAACCCAAGGAGGGGTCGCTATGAGTCGGTTCCGACTCGATGGCACATAACAACAACAACAACAACAACCACCTAATCTATATCACGTACTTTATATAAATTATCTCATTTAATAAAGTAGCCCTATGAGATATTGTTCAATAAAATTTACAGCATAGTAAACTAAGACCCAAATAGGTAAAATTGTTTGCCCTAGATGATATAGCTACTTAAATCTACAGTAGAGATTTAAATCTCTGTGTGGCTTCAATGTTTGCTGTTTTTCATTACAACACACAAGAAGAAGGAGATGTGTGGTTCAGAAATATACAAACATCATGAAACCCTTTGTGGTTTTTCATAGACCAAAATCTACCTCTAAATACCGTAAATTTTTTAGGTGAATGAGTCAGTCCTGATATTCTTCCTTACCTTTTCAAAAGTCTTACTTTCCATAGAATCTATACTTAAAAGGAAAAGTTTCAATGTCACGAAGAAAGTCATTTTTTAATATTCTCTCAAGATGTATCAGAAAAGTGATGAGGAAAGGAAGGTAAGATGACAACTGACCTTGTCCATCAACTTAATATTAAAAATAAGAAGGAGGAGAATTTGTGCACATTTCCTCGCATCTGAATTTCTTTGTGTCTAGATAATAAATTCTGAAAACAACTCATACTGTCTCTGTTACTTCTATTTTGTTTCACAGGAAACAACAAACTTACAGAAACACATTGTTCCCTTGGTATTTTTCTGGAATTTGGCAGCACTGACAGGAGCATTTGTTTTCTAACAAAAACAGACATTTACAGTCTCAGGTGTTCCATGCTTTGAACTGACAACTGAAGGTAAGGACAGAATCGCTAATCAGGATTCCAAGAGGAAAGATTGTCAGTAAAGAGTGATTTTTGGCATGGAAGACAGGATTTGCCTTTAATTTTTTTAATATGTATGTGGATGCTCTTCCTTCCAAAGATGACATCTTATTTATATTTTTAATAAAGAAACTTCATTTCTTTCATCTTCTTCTGGAAGCATATTTTCTCCATTTGATCCCACTGAGGTAAATAAAGCTTCTGTATGAAACAGTGATATCCATAACAAGCGCTTAGCAGGAGTCAGCATTCTTCCTAGTGCTGGGTATAGAAGAATGAGCAAAACTGACAGTAACCTTGTCCTTGGGAAGCTTACAGTCCATAGGGGACTAAGACTCATATAAGTAAAATTATTTGCCCTAGGCGACATACCTATTTAATTATATAGCTGAGGTATAAATCTCAGTCTGTCTGGCTTCAGTTTGCTCTTTTGCACTATAACACGCAAGGAAAAGGAGGTGCGTGGTTCAGAAATATATGAACATCAGGAAACTCTCATGGACATCATGAGACAGACAATAAGCAAAATAAATAAGGAAAATATAGCACTGTATTATTTTTGCATAAATATATGCAAAAAAAAAAAAAAAAAAAAACCAGGAAAAGGGAAATGAAAGGTAGGGGGTGCTGAGTTTTGAGACAGCGTGATCAGGGAAAGCTTCATTGAGCATGTGAGTTTACCAAAGGAAGTAAGCAAGTGAGGCATATGAAATTTGTTTTTGTTGTTATCTGCCACTGAGTAGACCCAAGACTCATGGTAACCTCATGAACAATGGAACAAAACACTGCATGGTCCTGCACTATCCCCATGATGAATTGTAGCCAGAACCATTGTAATCCATGGGCTTTCCATTGACTGATTTTTGGAAATAGATTGCCAAAACTTTCTGACTAGTTCATCTCAGTGTAGATGCTCTGCCAAAACCTGTTCAACATCATAGCCGCATACAAACTTCCACTGTCAGACAAGGGTCACTATGCATGAGGTATGTTGGCCAGGAATCAAACCCCAGCATTCCACCTGGAGGTCAGAATTTAACCACTACTCTTTCCTCATGTGCAATTTAAGGCAAAATGGAATATCAAGTGAAAGAAACAGCAACTGCAGATAGAAACTTGTAAAGCAGCCTAACAAATGGACAATTCATTGATTAGTAACCTTTTCAAAGGAAATGAAGTTATAGTAGATAGTAAGTTGTGTATTACTTCTGTTAAATTCAGTACACAAATATCTTAAGCAAGCTCCCTATATAGTAAATGCCTTAAATGTTAAAACTAGCTTAAGTTAGAAAAAGGAAACAAAGTTTATCAGGAGGCCACTGGAGTAGCTATAGCAACCAAGAGAATCAGGACCATGGCAAATGCCAATATGGAAGGGAAAAAAGAAGTAAAACAAATATATAGAATGAATATATAGAATATTCATAAGGGGTTAAATCATAATTTAGACAACTTGTCACCAAGAGTACTCTTTTTTATCTAATTGCTTCTGACTACAGTGTATTGAGCAGTCTCACCTGTGGCTGTTAGACTGCCTTCTCTGTATCTGCTTAGCTGAGTTGTTACCCCCTGAGTCCATGGATAATGAAACAATGAATATATTTAGAATCAGAATACCTAGATCTAAGTATCATTTCTACTTCTCACTAGATGTTGCACCTTGGGCAAGTTGCTTCACTGTCTTAGCCTTGTTCATTCAATAATCACCACATTCCTTTTAATTCTAATGTTTTATGATTTTAGTAAGCCTATTGGAGCAATTGATTGTGTTTTATTTGCAGTTAATCATGTAGAATGATATTACACAAGAAGAAAGTTTAGGAAAAATGAAAAGGAGACTGAAAATATCATAATAGTGAAAACCAACATTTTGAGGTTAGAAGAAAAAAGAGTGTAAGGAGTGTGGAGAAAACTAGAGGGTAAAAAAAGTACAGAAATTAATAGAAGACAAGTTACAAGAAGAAAGAGATGGAGATCAGTAATGTCTGCTTATGATATATATCAAGGTCAGGAATAATCATTAAAATTAGTGGCAAGATTATCTGAAGACCTTTGAGGAAAATCTGTGTTGGGAAAAGAAGGAAGGATGAAGATGGGGTTCTGTATTCAGAAGCCAAGTTGTAACAAGCCTTAAAGTGAGTAGGTGAGGACTTCAGAAATAAGCATCCTTTACTTTGAAAAATTGGCTTGATTTTTTTAAGCTAATTATAATACTTAGCCTAATTATTCTGACAAACTACTTTTCTTTTAAACATTGTTACTGTATATGCCACCAGTCATATTTCATGGACCAATGCCACACACAATATATCAATCTTGACAATATTATGCATTACCTACGATCCCTAAAATGTTCTTTCGTAAAATTTTGACTGCTGAAAAATTTCTAATAAGAAACAGATGCTCTCCCATTGAAACTTTCTGTACCTTTGAAAGACAATCAAGGAGATTAGTTAATAATATCTTTCCTATTGCAGCCACACTGCTGGTCATCTTGTTATATGATCAGACTACATGTTCTCTGTTATTATACTGCAAGCTATCATTATTTTTAAATGTTGTTGTTGTTGTTATGTGCCGTCGAGTCAAACCCGACTCAAAGCGACCCCTCCTTGGGTTTCCAAGGCAGTATCACTACAGAAGTAGGATTTCCCAACCTTCCTTCCGAGGAGTGGCTGATGGGTTTGAACCGCCAGCCGTCTGGTTAGCAGGCAAGTGTCTTAGCCACTATGCTACCAGAGCTAAAATAATAAGCACTTCATTTCCCCTGAAATTCCACAGCTCTGCATGATCAGAAGCTTCAGCTATTTATTTGAAGGAGAAAGAAATAACAACTTTTTAGTAATTGGATATCTGAGCTCTTAAATCAAGGGACTCCAAATTTCAAGGTCAGCTAATGTCATGCAATAGGTAACTCTTTTTATTTTTTCAAATGAAAGATGCTTACCAATTCATTCAAATGGCGAGTGGTAATGGGATTCAATTGTTTCTGTTGAAATGGCTTCTAATTCATAACAACACCATTGAAGTCTTAGTTTGGACCTTGATCAGATCAGAGTTATTACCTTTCCAATTTATATGTATGAGGTAGGCTTGAACTTTGTTTACACACATAGAACCATGTGTCCCTTAGTGTCCATGATACATTCTGTGAAGTAGGATGTTATGTGATCTGGACATTGTGTGGACATGCCTAAATTGTGAGCACTAACATGCACTGATTTTCCACCTTTGTGTTGTTTAATAACCTTTTGTTACACTTCTAAATTGATACTTTCCCTTTGCCTCTTGCTGCTGCTATCACTAGCACTAGTTTTGTGGTATTTTGGAGCTAAGATGCACTTCACGGTAATATTTTGGAAAGATAATTCAACAGAGAAATAAAACTATTACATTCAAGAAAATGCACACTACACAAAATTGGATGCTGCTGCCTATGAGTTGAAGCATCCACTCTTATAGGATAAATTTTTTATTTGTAAGTAGGGACAGTTCACATTGAAATAATGATATAAAGTATAGTATATAAGCCATATACAGTACATACATAAGCCAGTAATGTACACATTTATCATGACTATCAAGACATATGTATTATAAGTTATATATGTACTGTACCATTGTATGCCTGGCAGTGCAATAGCTTTGTGTACAAGAGACATGAGACACATATTTTGCATGCAGGAAGCTGTTGTTTACTACATCCAATTATTTCTGCTACATCCCATTCTCCAGTCAGGATTTTATAATTTTATGGGACCATGAATGTATATGTGGTCAAATATTGCCTGAATGGACATTATGCAGTGCATGACTATGTACATATGTATGTATGTATATAGATACATACATATATATTTTGTTGTTGTTATGTGCCATCAAGTCAGATCCGACTCATAGCGACCCTTCCTTGGGTTTCTGAGGCAGTATCACTACGGAAGTAGATTGCCCCATCTTCCTTCCAAGGAGTGGCTGGTGGGTATATATATATATATATAGAGAGAGAGAGAGAGTTCTGGTGGCATGGTGCCTAAGGCATTTGGCTGCTACTCAGCAGACTGGCATTTGAAACCCATCAGCTGCTCTGTGGAAGGAGGATGGGGCAACCTATTTCCTTAAAGATTTACCACCTCAGAAACCCAATGGGGGTCGCTATAAATCAGAATCCACTTGATGGCAGTGGGATATGTGTGTGTGTGTGTATACACACATATATATGGTTTTACTTATATTTACTTCCAAATTTAGAAATAGAATATTTAGTAAAACATTATTATTTAAATAAAAAACTCAGAACATTAACTATTTTTTCTCATTTTCTAATCCTTTCGATTCTGTCTTTGGCTGAAGTCCTAATGTTGTTAGAGCTGTAACAGACCTCAACAACCATCCAGTGAAGGGGTTCTTATCATTTTTGTATGAAATTCTTTGTGTAGTAGATAAAATTTACGCATATTGTTACTAGCAAAATGAGTATGCACATAAAAATAGCATTTTGCATTAAATTTTAGGATTTTCTGAATCCCAGAATATGAATTCTTAATTTACAACCCCATAATTTCACTAAGAGGCCTCCAGAGTGGTGGAAATAGTTAAGGGTTCAACTACTAACTCAGAAATGCCTCAGAAGACTTCTCAATCTCCTTTCCAAAAGATCACAGCCTTGAGATCCCTATGGAGTGCAATTTACTCTAACAAAAATCATGAAGTCATCATAAAATGGAGTTGACTTGATGCCAATTTTTAAAAAATTACAAATAAAGAAATAAAGTCATAAAGGATTGCTTTATCTCAGATAACTAATCAATATGAGACATAGTCTAAATTCAAATCTGTGTCCAAAGAACATATTCAGGGTTGCGCCCCGACACACAAGGCCACCATGATCTTCTGTGAGTACATTCCTGCATAAAATAAAACAATAATAATAATAATAATAATAATTAGTATCCATTAAGTTCACTGTGGGAGCTCTGGTGGCTTAGTGCCTAAGACATTTGACTGCTAATCAGAAAGCTGGTGGTTCAAACCCACCAGCCACTCCTCGGAAGGAAGGTTGGTCAATCTACTTCTGTAGTGACACCACCTCGGAAACCCAAGGAGGGGTCACTATGAGTCAAATCCTACTCCATGGCAGTGGGTTTGGTTTTTGGTTTGGAAGTTCATCGTGCCCAAGTTAGAATACATACAAGGGACTGAGACAGATGAAGTTAATGGAAATCTACTTCTAGAGTCAGGCAGGTCTGGGCTCCAGATTGTCACATATAGCTGTGTGATCTTCTGTAGGAGATTCTCAGACAAAAGTGTAAATTTCCTCATCTACTCACTAGTAAGACCTATACATTCCTCATGGGACATGAGTGCCTTTTAGAATTACATAAGACATTGCACGCAAAGCACTTATCAATGTACTTGGAACACAGTAGTTAATAAATAATAGCTGTTAGTAGTAGTACTAGTAATAGTGTCACTATTACTAGGTTTGAGAGAAAAAGAAACAATTAATAGTATTCGTGTCTTCCAGGTTGATTAGATTATGTGTAGGAACTTTTATCAACACAGACCAGTGTTCTGAATCTGCTATTAACAATCACTTTAACAGGAGCTCTGCCTGCTAGTTCTCATATTTACATGACATTTAAAATTGTTATATTAGCCTGAGTGTCTAACATAAGCACATGAGAATAAACCTATATTTTTGCCCTAAGGAACTCTGATAACATAGTGTCTAAGGCACTTGACTGCTAACTAGAAGGTTGGTGGTTCAAACCCACCAGCCAGTCCTCAGAAAGAAGGTTGGGCAATCTACTTCTGTAGTGCTACTGCCTTGGAAACCCAAGGAGGTGTCAATGAAACAGGGCTGACTCAATGGCACATAACAAGAACAACACGGCTTATAATTGCAATTCGAGTATCAATCAGCAGGTGGAAAATTTTAAGTTTTATGGTATAGCCTCTTGATCCATAATGTTCCTGTTTCCTAATCAATTTGTATAAGTAAGGGTCATCCTAAACTAACGACCTAAGATTTTACAAATAGCACAGTGTGAAGATCAATTATCATTTTAAAGAAAAGCAATCTGTGGCAAACTGTTTAGATTCTAATATAGTATGGAAAGGCATCCTCATATTAATCTTCAAACATTATCAGTGTTGAACTACCATCAATGCTACTGTTGTTGTGTGTCATCAATTTGGTTCCCACTTTTAGTGACCCTATATAAAAGAGATCAAAACACTGACCAGTCCAATGTCATCCTCATAATTGTTAATATGTTTGAGCCCATTGTTGCAGCCACTGCATCAATCCCCCTCATTGAGGTTCTTCATCTTTTTAGCTAATACTCTATTTTACCAAGCATGATATCCTTCTCCAGGGATTGGTCCCTCCTGATAACATGTCCAAATAATGTGCGACAAAGTCTCATCATTTTTTTAAGGAGGATTTTGCCTGTACTTCCTCCAAAAAAGATTTGTTCACTCTTCTGGCAATTCATAATATATTCAATACTGTTTGACAATGCCATAATTCAAATGGATTAACAATTCTCTGGTCTTCCTTCTTCATCATCCAGCTTGGCATGCTTATGAGGCTACTGAAATAACCATGGCTTGAGTCAGGCATGCCTTAGTTCTCAAAGTGACATCTTTACTTTTTAACACCTTAAAGAAGTTCTTTGCAGCAGATTTGCCTAGTATAATATCTTGTTTGATTTCTTGACTGCTGCTATAATGGGTGTTGATTGTAGATCCAAGTAAAATGAAATCCTCGACAACTTCAATCTTTTCTCCATTTATCATGATGTTGCTTATTGGTCCAATTGTGAGGATTTTTATTTTCTTTATGTTGACATGTAATCCATACTGAATACTGTAGTCTTTGATCTTCACCAGTAAGTGTTTCAAGTCCTCTTTGCTTACAGCAAGCAAGGTGCATCATCTGTGTATTACAGATTGTCAGTGAGCCTTTCTCCAATACTGATGCCATATTCCTCTTCATATAGTCCAGGTTCTTGGATTATTTGTTTAGTATACAGATTGAATAAGTATGATAAAAAGATATAACTTTGATGCAGTTATTTCCTGATTTTCAACCACACAATGTCTATTTTCCTGTTTGAGTAACTGCGTCTAAATCTGTGTACAGGTTCCTCATGAGCACAATTAAGTGGCCTGGAGTTGTCATTCTTCTCAATGTTATTGATAATATGTTATGACCCACACAGTGGAATGCCTTTTTATAATCAATAAAACACAGATAAATATCATTCTGGCATTCTCTGCTTTCAGCCGAGATTCATCTGATATCAGTAATAATATCCCTCATTCCATGTCCTCTTCTGAATCCAGCTTGACTTTCTGGCTATTCCCTGTCAATTCATTGCTGCAACTATTTTTAAATTATCTTCAGCAAAATTTTACTTGCATGTGATATTGTTTGATAATTTCTGTATTCTGTTGTGTCAGCTTTCTTTGGAATTTGCACAAGATATGGATTTTATCCAGTCACTTGACTAGATAGTTGTCTTTCAAATTTGTTGGCATAGAGGAGTGAGTACTTCAATTGTTGCATCCATTAATCACTATCTATAGGTTGCTTTAACCTTATTTAAAGAAAACCCGTAACTCATCTTCTGGAAGCTGGAGCCCTCTTTTGGAGCAGTCTCAATGGTCCAGGCCACATAAGTCCTCATTTCCATTGAACTTAGGTTTCTTATAGCACTGTCTTGCCCATTAATACCAGGACCTATTCTTTCAAAACACTTTAGCTACATTTCTGCAAGAGGGAGAAATGGACTGTCTTAGTTATCTAGTGCTTCCATAACAGAACCACCACAAGTGCCTGACTTTAAAGAACAGAATTTTATTTTCTCACATTTCTGGAGGCTAAAATTCCATCTCAGGGTCTCAGTCATGTCAGTTCCTTCTATGAACTAATGTTGTAATTTGTTGTGACAACTGTCAGTCCTTGGCATTCCTTGGCATCTGTCTTCCCCCTGCATGTGTTCATTCTTTTTATAACTTAGAACTGAGTAGATGTAGGACTCATCTTACTTAGGTAACACATAATTAACATAACAAAGAAAATCTTATTTCTAAACAGAATCTTGTCCAATGCATAAGGGCCAGGATTTCAATGCATATTTTAGGGGGATACTATTCAATCCATAACACTGATCACTACAACATATATTATCAGGGGAGAAAAGAAATAAAAGGAATTATGACAATATCTGCCATATATCTTAATGACTTTCTTTCTCTAATTAGGAAAAAAAAAATAAAGCTCTTTCATGTTACAAAGTTTTGAAATTAAATATATTTAACTTCTTTACAAAAGTATATGAATACTTCCAAATTTATATCTACTTTTGAAGGTACCAGACACATTTTCTTCCTGAACCTTTAAAAATAGAAGCCATAGCTGCATACTAAACAGAAGGCAATCATGTATAACAGTGACAGACAATAATTTCTTCCCAATGTAAGTGCCAAATGACCATATGGTATGCTCTATAAGTGATTTAGGGGCTCAGAGGACAGACAAACCGGCAGAAAGATTCAGGCACAAGAAATCTAAGATTTTTTTTTTTAATTAAATGAATTGAAAATGGGGAAATTTCAAATAAGGGGTAAAGCAAATTCATAGGAAAGTGTTAATATATAGACTTCCGGTTTGAATACAATTATGTTTGTGTGCTTGTGTTTTAAGTACAAACATGAATTCAATATAAAATAACATCAGAAAAGGAAATGACTTTTGTTTACATATTCAAGGAACATGTATATTTTTATGTCATAAAAAAAATCATTTATTGCAAAAGTCAAGAGAAATTAGCTGAAATGGCCACACCTGCTCCAAAACAAGATTTACAGAACAAAAAGGCACATGAGAAATTTGAAATAATATAGACATGTATAAGGGATTTTGAGACTAAGAAAAATTATTGAAATATGATCCAAGTAGGAAAAACAAGCTACTTGAGAATTAAGCAGGCTCCCATGAGAACATAAAATCAGTCAGAAAACTTGTATGTTTGACTGCAACCCCATGATGCTGGTAATTTGAAACATAGTTTGTGACCAACAAATATTTTTTTTAATGAATTAATAAATTTACTTTTCTTTGGAATCAGTGTAAATGACTTACCCTTATATGATGTTGAGTTAACAAAACATTTGGCATATTATGGTTTGAGTCTGATTGAAATAAAATTATTGGAATTTGTTTCAAATCTATCAGGACAAGTGTTCTGTTTTTATCAAATGTTTATAATAGCATTCAGACACAATTGCTGTTAACTAAACTAACACAGATATTTCTCTTCCATATGCTAAAAGAAATATATTATTACTAAAAGGAGCTATGTAGTCCTCTTTGCCTTAGAATTATTTTCTAATACAGTATATTATTCCTCAAGTAGAATGTAAATCACACATGTTTATTTTAGGAAATATGAAGTAACCCACTCAAAAATATAATGAAAATGGAAACTAATAATTTCTTAACTCTGAGTTAACTATTGTTGTTATTGTTAGATACCGTAGAGTTGGCTCCTACTCAACGAGGCCCTATGTACAACAGAAAGAAATATTGCCCAGTCCTGTGCCATCCTCACAATATTTGCCACCCTTGAGCCCATGATTGCAGCCACTGTGTCAATCCATTTTGTTGAGGGTCTTGCCCTTTTTCACTGACCCTCTATTTTACAAAGCATGATATCCTTCTCCAGTGACTGTCCCTTCTTACAACATGACCAAAGTAGGTGAGATGAAGTCTGGCCAATCTCACTTCTAAGGAACATTCCAGCTGCGCTACCTCTAGGACATTCTTTTGGCCATCCAGGGTATTTTCAGTATTCTTCACCAACACCATGCTTCAAAAACATCAATTCTTCTCTTCTGTCTTCTTTATTCATTGTTCAGCTATCACATGCATATGAGGCATTGAAAAGATTATTGCTTGAGTTAGGTCCACCTTAACCTTCAAAGTGACATCATTTGTCCTTACCATTTTAAAAAGGTCATTTGCAACAGATTTGCCCAGTGCAAGATAACATCTGATTTCTTGACTGCTGAACTACGAACTATGATTTCCATAGTTTTTGATGTGGATCCAAGTAAAATGAAATCTTTGACAACTTAAATCTTTTCTCCATTTGTTGTGATGTTGCTTCTTGGTCGAGTTGTCAGGATTTTCTGGTAGCATAGTGCCTAAGGCACTTGACTGCTAACCAGAAGGCTGGCGGTTCAAAGCCACCAGCCACTCCTCGGAAGTAAGGTTGGGCAATCCTGCTTCTATAGTGATACTGCCTCGGAAACCCAAGGAGGGGTCGCTATGAGTCAGGGCTGACTCGACGGCACATAACAACAACAACAACATGTTAAGGTTAATCCATACTGGAGACTATAGTCTTTGATCTTCATCAGTAAGTGCTTCAAGTCATCTCACTTTCAGCAAGAGAAGTTGTGTCATCTGCGTATCAAAGGTTGTAAATGAATCTTCCTCCAATCCTGCTGCTACGTTCTTCTTCACATAACCCAGCTTCTCAGATTATTTACCCAGCGTACAGTTGAATAAGTAGAGTGAAATGATACAACCCTGATGCACTTCCTTCTTGATTTTGAACCATGCAGTATCCCCTTGTTCTGTTTGAACAACAGCTTCCTGATCTATGTACAGGTTGCTTATGAGTACCATCAAGTGTTCTGGAATGCCCATTCTTCTCAATGTTATCCATAATTTGTTATGATCCACACAATTAAATGCTTTTGCATAGTCAATGAAACATAAGTAAACATCTTTCTGGTATTCTTTGCTTTCAGCTAAGATCCATCTGACAACAGAAATGACATCTCTTATTCCACATCTTCTGAATTCAGCTTGCATTTCTGAAAGCTCTCTGTCAATATACTACTATAACGTTTTTGAATTATCTTCAGTAAGATTTTACTTGCATGTGATATCAATGACATTGTTCAATAATTTCCACATTCTGTGGGATTACCTTTCTTTAGAATAGGTACAAATATGGATCTCTTCCAGTCAGTTGGCCAAGTAGCTGTCTTCCAAATCTCTTGTCATAGCCATGTGAGTTCCTCCAGTGTGGCATCCTTTTGTTTAAATATTTCAATGGGTATCCCATCAATTCCCGAAGCTTTGTTTTTTTGCCAACTCCTTCAGTGCAGCTTTGACTTCCTCCTTCAATACCATTGGTTCTTGATCATATGCCACCTCCTGACAGGAATGATCATCTATCAATTCTTTTTGGTATAGTGACTCTGTATATTCTATCCATTTTCTTTTGATGTTTCCTGTATTATTCAATATATTGCCCATGGAATCTTTCAATATTGCAATTCAAGTATTTGAATTTTTTCCTCAGTTCTTTCAGCTTGAGAAATGCCAAGCATGTTCTTCCCTTTTGTTTTTCTGCCTCCAGACCTTTGCACATTTCTTTATAATAATTTGTCTTCTTGAGCTGTTCTTTGAAATCTTCTGTTCAGTTGTTTTATCCTATTGATTCTTCCATTTGCTTTAGCTACTCTCCATTCAAGGGCAAGTTTCAGAGTCTCTTCTGACATCCATTCTGGTCTTTTTTTTCCCTTTCCTATCTTTTTAATGCCCTTTTGCTTTCTTCATGGATGATGTTCTTGATGTTATCTCACAATTTTTCTAGTTTTTGGTCATTGTGTCCATTGCATCAAATCTGTTCTTTAGATGGTCTCTAAATCCAGGGGGGATATATTCAAGGTCATATTTTGGCTCTCATGGACTTCTTTTAATTGTTTTCAGCTTTAACTTGAACTTTCATATGACCAGTTGATGGTCTGTTCCATAGTCAGCCCTTGGCCTTGTTTTGGCTGAAGATATTGAATTTCTCCATCTCCTCTTGCCACAGATGTAGACAATCTTGATTCCTGTGTTCTCCATCTGGCAAATTCCATGTGTATAGCCACTGTTTGTGTTGTTGAATATGTACTTGTGATGAATAAATCATTGATCTTGCAAAATTCTATCCTGCTATCTCCAGAGTTATTTCTATCACCAAGGTCATATTTTCCAACTACCAGTGATTCTTCATTTTCAACTTTTGCATTTCAATCACCATTGACAATTAACGCATCTTGATTGCATGTTTAGTCAATTTCAGACTGCAGAAGATGGTAAAAATCTTCAATTTCCTCATCTTTGGCTTCGGTTACTGTGCAAATTTGAATAGTAGTTGTATTAACTAATCTTCCTCGTAGGAGTATAGATATTATTCTATCAGTGACAGCATTGTACTTCAGGATATATTCTTTGTGATGATAAAGGCCACGCCATTCCTCTCCAATTTGTCCATCCCAGTATAGTAGATCATATGGTTATCTTATTCAAAATGGCCAAAATCAGTCCATTTCAACTCAGTAATGACTAAGATATCCATCTTTATGCATTCCATTTCATTTTTGACAACTTCCAATTTTCCTAGATTCATACTTCACACATTCCATATTCTGATTATTAATGGATGTTTGCAACGGGTTCTCTTCAATTTGAGTCATGCCACATCAGCAAATGGAGGTACCCAAAGCTTTACTCCATCCACATCAGTAAGTCCAGCTCCATTTTGAGGAGGTTGTTCTTTTCTAGTCATATTTTGAGTGCCTTCCAATCTGAGAGGCTCATCTTCTGGCACTATATCAGATAATGTTCAAGGCCTATTCACAAAGTTTTTCAGTAATACATCAGACAGTGTTTCATGCTATTCACAAGGTTTTCATGTGTCACTTGTTTGAGAAGTGAATGGTCTCTTCCTTCTTCTGAGTCTGCCTTAGTCTGGAAGCTCTGATGAAACCCGTCCAACCATGAGTAACCCTTCTTGGCATTTGAAACATCGGTGGCATAGCCTCCAGCCTCACCACCAGATGACAAAGTGACAGACAAGTTTGTCTCCCTTAGCTGTTCCAAACTGTTCCACTCCCACTTCCTGGCCTGCCATACCTATTCTAGCTCTCCAAAAGCCCACTCCTGCCACTTCCTTGCCTGTCCTACCTGTTCTGACCCTCCACAATAGGGACAACACCCACAAATATATATGTTTGACAGAGGGTATTCCTACATATGCATTTATATGCACTGAAATATATCCATGAATACAATATACAGTAGAGTATACAGGGGTTAAAGTTATGAGAACTTCTTAGTCATGACCAAACACCTTAAAGGAATGAGTCTTTCAGCATGGGGACTCGGAACTATAGTCTCAGGGGATGCTAAGGTCGTTTGACATAGCACAGTCCACAAAGACAATGTTTTATGTTTAAAAAAATCAGTGATTAGTGACTGTGGTCTTTTTCTCCCCTTACTTTTCACCTAAGTTTATATGTGCCTACCCTCTAGTTAATGGTTTACCTTTCTTTCTCCTCCCACCATCTGCTAGTAATCAAAGAATATTTATTTTCTGTTAAACCATTTTCCTGATTTTTTTAACAATAGTCGGCTCATATAATATTTTTTCTTTTGTGATTGGCTAATTCCACATTCATCATCACATTCATTATCAAAAAGAATGTTTCAAGATCTGCTCTGTTCAATGTATGCTGTTCAAAGTACAATGCTGTCAGTAGTAGGATAATATCCATATGCCTGTAAAACCAAACAGAACAAGGGGATACTGCATGGTTTACAATCAAGAAGGGAGTGTGTCAGGGTTGTATCATTTCACCATACTTATTCAATCTGTATGCTGACCAAATAATCCAAGAAGCTGGACTATATGAAGAAGAACGTGGCATCAGGATTGGAAGACTCATTAACAACCTGCAATACCGAGAAGACACAACTTTGTTTACTGAAAGTGAGAATGACTTGAAGCACTTACTGATGAAGTTTGAAGGCTACATTTTGCAGTATGGTTTACACCTTAACATAAAGAAAACAAAAATCCTCACAACTGGACCAATAAGCAGCATCACGATAAACAGTGAAAAGATTGAAGTTGTCAAAAACTTCATATTACTTGGTTCTACAATCAACACCAATAGAAGCAGCAGTTAAGACATCAGACAACATATTGCATTGGGAAAATCAACTGCAAAAGACCTCTTTCAGGTGCTGAAAAGCAAAAATATCTCCTTGAAGACTAAAGTGCCCCTAACTCAATCCATGATATTTTCAATCTCCTCATATGCATGTAAGAGCTGAACAATGAATAAGGAAGACCAAAAAGAGTTGAAGCTTTTGAATTTTGGTATTGGCAAAGAATACTAAAAGTACCATGGACTTCTGAAAGAACTAATAAAACTGTCCTGGAAGAGGTGCAGCCAGAATGTTCCTTGGAGGTGAGAATGGCCAGACTTCGTCTCACCTACTTTGGTCATGTTGTCACAAGGGACCATTCTCTGGAGAAGGATATTATGCTTGGTAAAGTGGAAAGTCAACAAAAAAGGGGAAGGTCTTCAACAAGATGGATTGACACAGTGGCTGAAACAATGGTCCATACAGCAGTCCATACATATTTTGTTTCATGATATTTACTGCAATTCCCCACAATGTAACAGCTCTCTTCCCATTTCCTCCCCATAGTTACATCTTCCCTGTGTCCTCCCATGTACTACTTCTCCTCTTTCAAGCTGTCTCCCTGTGCAAACACTATCCTTCTGTTCTCCCACGATTAATCCCTTTAAGGGATCAACGTGATGTAAATGTTCTGCCACAGTACCAGACAGTGTTTCATTCTGTTGTATATAGGGTCACAATGAGTCAAAGACAACTCAACAGCACCTAACCACCACCACAACAACATATTTAGGTACCTTCAGTGGACTGAGAGACAGATAAAGGGAAACACTGACAAAATTAAAGAAAACACAGACAAAACAGATCAATTTTTGAAGACAATACAAGAACAAAATGTCAAAATAAATGAAAAATTAGAAGTGATACAAAATCTACAGATAGAAATCCAAAAGATTAACACTAAATTTTCAGAAACAGATAACACATTGAATGTGCAAAGGAGTAGAACTGAATCAATAAAACACAGAATTAGTGAAATTGAAGACAAATACTTCACTACTTCTCTGGTAAAGGATCAATCAGAAAAAAGATCAAAACAAAATGAAGAAAGCCTAATATCCATGTGAGATACCATCAAGAGAAATAATCTACATGTAATCAGAATTCTAGGACAATAAGAGAGGAATAAAACCACAGAGAAAATTGTCAGTTTTGTTAGAAGAGAATTCCCCTAATATGATGATAGATGAGAACATATCTATTCAAGAATCCGAAAAACCCAAAGCATGATAGAACCCAAAAGAAAATCACCAAGACATATCATCACCAAAATAATCAAACCAAAGGCAAAAAATAATAATCTTGAGAGGAGCACAGGAAAAATGAAAAGTTACCTACAAAGGATAAACAATAAGACTAAGCTCTGATTTCTTGGCAGAACCTACACAGGCTAGAAGGCAATGGGATAGTATATATAAAACCCTGAAATAAATAAATAAATAAATTTGCAACTAAAACTTCTATACCCAGCAAAACTGTCTCTCAAATATGATAATGAAATGAAAATATTTTCAGATAATCAGAAATTAAGGTAATTTGTTAAAACCAGAAGAACTTTACAAGAGATTGTAATGGGAGTCCTTTGGACAGAGTACCAACAACAGCAGACAACAACGGACCATTAGTACACATGATGACATAACCCAGAACCAAACCAGTTATTGAAGTATCCAAAGTAAAATAAGTTTACAAGATTGCAAACAGGGAACAAGAGATATAGATTGGTAAATGAGGACAATTACAAACCAAAATTACAAACTGCTCTATCCTCTAGGGGCACTGAGTCTGACAGTGGGTTTAGTTTTTGGGATTGTAAATCCTTTGGAGTAGAGTCAGCCGCAGGAACCCAGGTGAGGAGAAGGAACCCAGGCCACGCCCGAAGTGGCAAGGTAGGAAAGTGGGGAAAAGGACAGAAAAGGCAAGGGCGACCAGGACAGAGTGAGGAGTCAGCTGCAGAGATCCAGGTGAGGAGAGGGAACCCAGTCCACACCCCACAAGTGGCAAGGCGGTAAAGTGGGACAAAGAAGAATAAAAGAATAGGGGGACCAAGAGAGCAAGGAGTCAGCTGCAGAGATCCAGGTGAGGAGAGGGAACCCAGGCCACACCCCAAATTGGCAAGGCAGGAAAGTGGGGAAAGGACAGAAAAGCTGAGGGGGATCAGGCAGAGTGAAGAGACAGCTGCAGGGATCCAGGTAAGGGGAGATTAGAGAGGTTTCCAACAGCTAAAGGAGACAAGCTTGTCTGTTGGTTTGTCCTACTGCAGTGACATGTGGCTGTGAGTCTTGAGGCTGTGCCACTGGTGTTTCAAACCCAGCAGGGTGCACATAGTGCATAGGTTTCAGCCCGGCTTGCAGAATAAGACAAACTAGGAAGAAGGAAGAGGTCATCCACTTCTCTAAGAATTGGCCAGGGAAAACCTTATGAATACCAGAGAAACACTGCCTGATACATTTATGAATAGTCCAGAAACATTGTCCAATACAGAGGAGGAAGATGAATCACTTAGGTTAGAAGGCTCTCAAGGTAGGACTGGGAAAGAGCAGCATCATCAGAGTAAAACCAGTCTTATGCATATGGATAAGGTAGCTTTCGAGACCTTCATTTGCTGATGTGGCACCACTCCAAACGAAGACAAACAGCTGCAAACATCCATTGATAATCACAACATGGAATGTACGAAGTATGAATCTAAGAAAATTGGAAGTTAGCAAAAAAAAAGAAATGGAATGCATAAAGATTGATATCCTAGGCATTAGTGAGCTGAAATGGACTGGTTTTGGCCATTTTGAATCTGACAACCATATGATCTACTATGCTGGGAATGACAGTTTGAAGAGGAATGGCATGGCATTCAACATCACAAAGGATATTTCAAGATCTGTCCTGAAGTACAATGCTGTCAATGATAGGATAATATAAATACACCTACAAGGAAGACCCGTTAAAATGACCATTATTCAAATTTATGCACCAACCACCAAAGCCAAATATGGGGAAATTGAAAATTTTTATCAACTTCTGCAGTCTGAAATTGACCAAACATTCAATCAGGATATGTTAATTATCACTGGTGACTGGAATGCAAAAGTTGGAAACAAAGAAGAATCACTGGTAGTTAGAAAATATGGCCTTGGTGACAGAAATAATGCTGGAACTTGCATGGTAGAATTTTGCAAGACCAATGAGTTATTCATTGCAAGCACCTTTTTTCAAAAACACAAGTAGTGGCTGTACATATGGATTTCACCAGATGGAACACCAGGAATCAGATTGACTATATCTGTGGCAAGAGGTGATGGAAAAGCTCAATATCTTCAGCCAAAACAAGTCCAGGAGCTGATTGTGGAACAGATCATCAACTGCTCGTGTGCAAGTTCAACTTGAAGTTAAAGACAATTAAAACAAGTCCATGAGAGTCAAAATATGATCTTGAATATATCCCTCCTGTATTTAAAGATCATCTAAAGAAGAGATTTGATGCAATGAACACCAATGACTGAAAACAAGAAGAATTGTGGGATGACATCAAGAACGTGATCCATGAAGAAAGCAAGAGGTCATTAAAAAGATGAGAAAAGAAGAGAATATCAAAATGGATGACAGAAGAGACTCTGAAACTTGCCCTTGAGGGGAGAGCAGCTAAAGCAAATGACAAGATAAAAGAGCTGAACAGAAGATTTCAAAGAGCAGCTCAAGAAGACAAAGCCAATTACTATAATGAAACATGCAAAGACCTGGAGTTAGAAAACCAAAAGAGAAGAATACACTCAGTATTTCTCAAGCTGAAAGAACTTAGGAAAAAATTTAAACCTCAAGTTGCAATATTAAAAGATTCTATGGGCAAAATATTGAATGATGCAGGAAACATCAAAAGAAGATGGAAGGAATACACAGAATCACTGTACCAAAAAGAACTGGTCAATTTTCATCCATTTCAGGAGGTGGCATATGAACTAGACGCAATGGTATTGAAGGAGGAAGTTGAAGCTGCAATGAAGAAATTGGTGAAGAATAAGACTCCAGGAATTGATGGAATACCCATTGAGATAGTTCAACAAACAGATGCTCCAATGGAGGCACTCACTTGGTTATGCCAAGAGATTTGGAAGACAGCTATCTGGCCAACTGACTAGAAGAAATCCATAATTGTACCCATTCCAAAGAAAGGTGATCCCACAGAATGTGGAAATTAT
>NW_006921987.1:228774-231838 GCF_000298275.1 Orycteropus afer afer | reverse complement strand
AATATAAAGAAAACAAAAATCCTCACAACTGGACCTATAAGCAGCATCATGATAAATGGAGAAAAGATTGAGGTTGTCAAAGAATTCACATTGCTTCATTCTACATTCGATGCCAGTGGAAGCAGCAGGCAGGACATTAGAGGACATATAGCACTGGACAAGTTGGCTGCAAAAAAACTCTTTCAACTGTTGAGGAGCAAGGATGTCTCCTTGAGGACTAAGGTGCACCTGACACAAGCCACGATATTTTCAATTGCCTTGTATGCACGTGAGAGCTGGGCAATAAATAAGGAAGACTGAATAAGAGTTGATGCTTTTGAGTTGTAGTGCTGGCAATGAATGCTGAAAGTACCTGGAGTGCAAAAAGAACTAACAGATCTGTCCTGGAAGAGGTATGATCAGAGTGCTCCTTGGAAGCGAGAATGGCCAGACTTCGTCTCACCTACTTTGGTCATGTTGTCAGAAGAGACCATTCCCTGGAGAAGGATGTCATGCTTCGTAAGGTGGAGGGTCAACAAAAGAAGGGAAGGCCTTCAACAAGATGGATTGACACAGTGGCTGCAACAATGTGCTCAAGTATAGCAAAGGTCATGGAGCTGGTGCGGGATCAGGCAGTGTTTCGTTCTGCTGTGCATGGGGTCAGTATGAGTTGGAAATGACTTCATGGGACTGAACAACAGCAACATAAACCAAAAAGAGGGAATTAATAGTGTAGTTACAGAACTTCTAAATGAAGAGGAAGTCAAGACAATTGCAAGATATAACAGGCTATTCTAGACTTGGGAAGAAAACTATATATCACAGTGTAACCTCAAAGAAAAATAATAAATCTTCACATCAAAATAAAAAAGAGGACAAGCACAAATACTTAGCAAATAATATAACAATAACAACATAGGAAATGATAATATGATTCATAAACAAAAAGCTCAACACAGAAAATTATATGGAACAAAGAAATCTGCAACACCATGAAAAAACATCATAACAAAATGACAGCAACAAGTTCATACTTGTTGAAAATTACACTGAATTTCAATGCATTAATGCACCACTCAAGAGACGGAGAGCTGCAGAATGGATAAGAAAACATAACCCATCAATATGTTGTCTACAAGAGACACAACTTAGAGACAAAGACAAAAAGAGACTAAAAATCAAATGTTGGAAAAAGATATATCAAGGAAATGGCAACCAAAAAAGAGCAGGAGTGGCAATATTAATTTCTAATAAAATTGATTTTAAGACAAAAACCACCATAAGGGACAAGGACGAACATTATATGATGATTAGAGGATCAATTGCACAAGAGGACATAACCATAATAAATATCTATGCACCCAATGAAAGAGCCCCAGAATATATAAATAAGACTTTAACAGAATTGAAAAGACAAAAAGATGCCTCCACAGTCATAGTAGGAGATTTTAATACATCACTCTCAATGAAAGATAGAACAACTGGCAAGAAACTCAAAAAAGACTCAGAAGAACTAAAAAATACAATTTACCAATTTTACTTTATAGACATCTACAGAGTACTTCACCCAAGAACATCACAATATGTATTCTTTTCCAGTGCACCTGGAACATTCTTCAGGATAGATCATATATTTAGCCACAAAGCAAGTCTTAATAAGTTTAAAACTTTAAAATACTGCACAGCATCTTCTCAGGTCACAATGCTATAAAATTAGAAATCAACAGTAGGAAGATTAACAAAAAAGAGCAAACACATGGAAACTGCACAACACCCTCCTTAAAAATGATTGGGTAATAGAATAAATAAAACACAAAGTTAAAAAAATTCCTTAAATCAAATGAGAATGAAAACACAACAAACAAAAATCTTCGAGACACAGCAAAAGCAGTGATCACAGGGTGATTTATAGCAATAAATGCACACATCAAAAATGAAGAGCGAAAATCAACATTACCCATATCTCTAACAATTAGAAAAAGAGCAGCAAAGAAGCCTAGTCACCAGAAGAAAAGAAATAATAAAGATTCAAGCAGAAATAAATGCAACAGAAAACAGAAAGATAATAGAAAAAGTCGACAATAATAATAATTAAACCAACCTCACTGCCATTGAGTCGAATTTGACTCATAGTGAACCCCTTTGGGTTTCCAATGAGGTAAATTCTTGTGGAAGTAGATTGCCCGTTTTTTGAAAAGATTAATACAATTGCTAAACCACTGGCAAACCTACCAAAGGAAAAGAGGGAGAGAATACAAATAACATGAATAAGAAACGACTTGGGTGATGTCACAACAGAACCAACTGAAATTAAAATATCAGGACACTATGAAAAACTATACTCCAACAAATTAGAAACTCTAGAAGAAATGGAAAGATTTCTAGAAACACACTACTTACCTAAACTAAAACAGACATGTTGTTGTTGTTGTTGTTTGCCATCGAGTCAGCCCCAACTCATAGTGACCCCTCCTTGGGTTTCCGAGGCAGTATCACTAAAGAAGCAGGAATGCCCAAACTTCCTTCCGAGGAGTGGCTGGTGGGTGGAAAAATTGAACAAACCTATAACAAAAGAAAAGGTCATAAAAAAATTACCAACAAAAAAAGCCCAGGCCTAGATGGTTTCACCAGAGAATTCTATCAAAAGTTCAGAGAAGAACTGAAACCAGTCCTACACAAACTAGTCCAGAACATAGAAAAGGATAAACTCCTTCCAAATACATTTTATCAAGTAAGCATAACCTTGATACCAAAACCAGGCTGTTGTTGTTGTTGTTAAGTGCTGTCGAGTCATTTCCGACTCATAGAGACCCCATGCACAGCAGAACGAAACACTGCCCGATCCCACACCAGCCCCACAATCCCTGCTATACTCAAGCCCATCATCGCAACCACCATATCAATCCATCTCGTTGAAGGCTTCCCCCCTTTTGTCGACCCTCCACCCTACCAAGCATGACATCCTTCTCCAGGGAATGGTCCCTTCTGATAACATGACCAAAATAGGTGAGACGAAGTCTGGCCATTCTTGCTTCCAAGGAGCATTCTGGCTGCACTTCCTCCAGGACAGATCTGTTAGTTCTTT
>NW_006921987.1:219058-226168 GCF_000298275.1 Orycteropus afer afer | reverse complement strand
AAGCTTTCTCTTTTCCATATGAGTAAGGCTGGGTTTACTCAGATGTTGCAGCTCTTTCCCAGTCCTATTTTGAGAGCCTTTTAGCCTAAATGGACTATTCCTAATGGTGCGCGGTAATGTACCAAACAGTGATGTCTGCCTGGTTTTGTACTAAAACACTGTTTGGTACAAAACCAGGCAGACATCACTAAAAAGGAAAACTACAGACCAATGTATATGAATATGAATATAGAAACAAAAATCTTCAACAAAATCCTAGCCAATGGAGGCCAACAATATATTGAGAAAATAATAATACATTATGATCAAGTGGGGTTCATACCAGGCATCCAAAGATTGTTCAACACTATAAAAACAATTAACATAATTCATCACATATGTAAAATAAAAAGAACCATATGATCATATCAGTTGATGCACAAAAGGCTTTTCATAAAATCCAACATCCATTCCTGATAAAAATTCTCAGCAAAATAGGAATAAAAGGGAAATTCTTCAACATAATAAAGGGCATATATATAAAACCAATAAACCAAAAACAAACCCACTGCCATAGAGTCATATCTGACTCATAACAACCCTCCTTGGGTTTCTGATGCAGTATCACTATGGAAGTAGGTTGCTCAACCTTCACTCTGAGAAGTAGCTGGTGGGTTTGAACCACCAGCCTTCTGGTTAGGAGTCAAATGCCTTAGGTGCTATGCTACCAAAACTCCCAATACTATTCTCAAGGGAGAGAGACTGAAACGGTTCCTTTTGTGAAGGGAAACAAGACAAAGATGCCCTCTATCACCACTTCTATTCAACATTGTATTTAAATCTTAGCCAGAGCAATAAGGCAAAAAAGGGAAATCAAAGACATCCAAATTGGTAAGGAAGAAGTTAAACTATCCCTATTTGCTGATGATATGATCCCATACACAGAAGACCTAAGAGACTCAGCAAGAAAACTACTGTAACTTACTGAAAAATTTAGCATAGTAGCAGGATACAAGATCAACATACTAAAATCAGTTGGATTCCTCTACACTAGCAAAGAGGTCTCTGAAAGGAAATAAGGAAATCAATACCACTTACAATAGCTACCAAAAAAATAAAACACTTGGTAACAAATCTTACTAGGGACACAAAAGACCTGTACAAAGAAAACTATAAAAGACTACTTCAAGAAACCATAAAAGATCTACATAAGTAGAAGAACATATCATACCTGTGGATAGGAAGATTGAACATTGTGAAAATATCAATTCTACCAAAGCAATCTATACATGCAATGCAATCCCAATGCAGATTTCATCAAGAGTCTTTAGGGATATGGAAAAACCAATCACTAATTTTATATGGAAAGGAAAGAGACTTCAGATAAGCAAAGCACTACTGAAGAAGAACAAAGTAAGAAATCTCACACTCCTGGATCTCAAAACCTACTATACAGCCACAGTAGTCAAAACAGTATGGTATTGGTACAATGACAGACACATAGACCAGTGAAATAGAATTGAGAACCCAGAAATTGACCCATTAACCTATGGTCAGCTGATCTTTGACAAAGGGCTGAAATCCATTAAATGGAGAAGAGATTGTTCTGTTTAATAAATGGTGCTGGCAAAACTGTTTATCCATTTGCAGAAAAATGAAATAAGATCCATACCTCACACCACACACAAAAACTAACTCCAGGCAGATCAAAGACCAAAAACTATAAAGTTCCTCAAGGAAAAAGTAGGGACAAACCTAGGGGCCCTAATATATGACAAAAGTAGACTATCAAGCATAACCCAAAATGCACACACAGCAGAAGAGAAACTAGATTAATGGGACCTTCTAAAAATTAAACTTTTATGTGCTTCAAAAAGCTTCTGCAAAAGAATCTAAAGAGAACCTACAGATTGAGAAAACATATTTGGCAATGACATAACTGATAGGGGATTTATATCTAAAATTTATAGAAAACTTCAAAACCTCAACAACAAAAAAACTAGCAATACAATTTAAAAATGTGCAGAAGACATGAATAGACGCTTCATCAAAGAGGATATTCAGGCAGCCAACAAATACATGAAGATATGTTCATGATCATTAGCCATTAAACCAAACCAAACTCACTGCCGTCAAGTCAACTTCAACTCATAGCGACCCCTCCTTGGGTTTCCAAGGTGGCATCACTATGGAAGTAGATTGCCCAACCTTCCTTCCGAGGAGTTGCTGGTTGGTTTGAACCACCAGCCTTCTGGGTACCAGTCAAATGCCTTAGGCACTACACCACCAGAGCTCCCATTAGCCATTTGTTGTTGTTGTTATGCGCCGTCAAGTAGGACCCGACTCATAGCGACCCCTCCTTGGGTTTCTGAGTCAGTATCACTACAGAAGTAGATTGCCTCATCTTCCTTCCCAGGAGTGGCTGATGGGTTTGAACCTCCAGCCTTCTGGTTAGCAGCCAAGTGCCTTACCCACTATGCTACCAGAGCTTCCCATTAGCCATTAGAGTGATGCAAATCAGAACAACAATGAGATACTATCTTGTCCCAGCATTAATAGCAAACTTCAGCAAGACAGAAAATAACAAATACTGGTGAGGAAGTGGAGATATTTGGACTCTCATACACTGCTGGTGGGACTGTAAAATGATACAACCACTGTGAAAAGCAGTATGGAAATTCCTTAAAAAGTTGGTACAAGAAATACCATTTGATCCAGCAATCTCATTACTAGGTACACATCCTAAAGAAGTGATAACCAGGACAAGAACAGATACATGCACACCCATGTTTGTCGCAGCACTATTTACAATAGCAAAGAAATGGAAACAACCTAAGTGGCCCTCAACAGAAAAATGGATAACCAAACTGTGGTAGATAAAGACAATGGAATATTATTGCAACACTAAAGAATAATGTAGAATGTGCAAAACACTGCATAACATGGATGAACTTGTAGGATATTATGCTGAGTGAAATAAGTCAATTACAGAAGGACAATATTTGTATTTGTTTGCTATTGTAAAAAGTCAAGGAAAGGTTTGTACAAAGAAGGAAATTTTCTTTGTTGGTTACCAGGGATAGGAGAGAAAACTGCTAGATAGGTAGAAGGGAAGAGCAGTGTACCAAATATGAGTGATCAACATGGTGGCACTGAGGAAGAGGATGACATAGAGAGGTACATGGGAGGTACAAGCAACAAAGATGAACCTTTTTGCATGTACAGTACTGAGTTGTCAGTGATGGCAAGCATTGATCTACAGATAGATAGATGGGTGGACAGATTGAATGATCAAGTATGTCTAAATAGGGGGAAGTGTGACTATGACCATGTATAGAGTTGGAAGATGAGGTTTCTGTAAACATATTTGTATGTGCTGTAAGAATGTCCAGGTATACAGTAGAACTAGCTGTCAAGGGACAAGGTTGTGGTGACTTCTTGGCCATAGCCAGCTACCCTGAGGAAGCAAGTAATTAGACTCCTGGGGTTGGGACCGTCGTGGTATCAGATATCAAACTCAATTGGACTAACATATTACACAAAAACATTGTTCTACACCCTACTTTGGTGTGTAGTGACTTAAAAGCTTAAGGTCTTAAAAGCTTGCAAGTGGCCATCTAGATGACATGATGGGTATCTCCTCATCAAGAGCAAACATGAGTGAAGAGAAGCAAAGACACATGGAAACAATTAGTCCAAGGGAATAGTAGAACATGCTCCTTAGCCTATATGACCATGGGACAAGGACTATATGGTGCCTGATTACTACTGTCAACCACTGGAGAGGGATCAATGCAGGAAATTCAGGATAGATTAGGAGAACAATGTGGAACAAAACTCAAAACTCAAAAAACAAAATAAAACAGGTTTGCTGGTCTGATAGAGTCTGATGAGTTCCCTGAGACTATTGTCCCTAGTTACCCTTCAGGTCTGGAACTGAACCCACTCCTGTGGCTTCCAGCAAAACAATAGACAGGCATATGGGGAGAACATTTACATCAGGTCGATCCCTTAAAAGGATTAATCGTGGGAGAACAGAAGGATTGTGTTTGCACAGGGAGACAGCTTGTGGGGGGAGAAGTAGTACATGGGAGGGAAAGACACAGGGAAGATGTAACTATGGGGATGAAATGGGAAGAGAGCTGTTACATTGTGGGGAATTGCAGTAAATATCATGAAACAAAATATATTTGAACTGCTGTATGGAAAACTAATTTGCTGTGTAAACTTTCACCCAAAGCACAATATTTTTTAAAAAAAAGGACAAAAAAGGAAGAGAAGATCAAAATGGACATCAGAAGAGACTCTGAAACTTGCTTTTGAACTGAGAGTAGCTAACTCAAATGAAAGAAGTGAATAGAAAAAAGAGCTCAACATAAGATATCAAAAAGCATCTTGAAAAGACAATTATTATAAAATGTTCAAAGACCTGGAGTTAGAAAAGCAGAAGAGAAGAACACACCATGCATTTCTCAAGCTGAAAGAACTGAAGAAAAATTTCAAGACTCTAGTTGCAATATCAAAAGTTTCTTGCAAAACATTGATTGATGCAGGAAATATCAAAAGAAGTTGGAAAGAATACACAGCGTCATTGTACCAAAAGAATCAGTCATTGTTCATCTATTTGAGGAGGTGGCAGATGATCAAGAACCAATGGTATTGAAGGAAGAAGTTGAAGCAGCCCTGAATGAACTGGTGAAAAACAAGCCTCCAGGAACTGACAGAACATCAATTGAGATGTTTCAACAAATAGATGCCACACTACAAGCACTTACTCATCTATGCCAAGACATTTGGAAGATAGCTACCTGGCCAACTGACTGAAAGAGATTCATATTTATATCTATTCCAAACAAAGATGACCCAACAGAATTTGGAAATTATTGAATGATGTTATTAATATCACAAGCAAGTAAAATCTTGCTGAACATTATTCAAAAAGGTTCCAGAAGTATATTGATAGGAAAGTTCAGGCTTGCACTTCCAGAAGTGCAAGCTTGAATCAGAAGAGGACATGGAACATGGTCTAACATTGCTGAAGTCAGATGGGTCTTGGCTGAAGGCAAAGAATACCAGAAAGATGTTTACTTGTGTTTTATTGACTATGCAAAAGCATTTGACTGTGTGGTTCACAACAAATTATGGATAACTTTGAGAAGAATGGGAATTCCAGAACACTTAATTTTGCTCTTGAGGAACCTTTACACAGACCAGGAGGCTGTCATTGGAACAGAGCAAGGGAATGCTGCATGTTTATGATCAGGAAGGGAGTGTGTCAGTGTTGTATCCTTTCACCATACTTATTCAATTTGTACACTGAGCAAATAATTCGGGAAGCTGTACTATATAAAGAAGAAGGCAGCATAAAGATTGAAGGAAGACTCATTAATAACCTGTGATATGCTGATGACACGACTTTGCTTATTGAAATTAAAGATGACTTGAGGCACTTACTGATGAAGATTAAAGACGACAGTATGAAGTATGGGTTATACCTCAATATAAAAAAAATGAAAATCCTCACAACTGGAGCAATAAGCAGCATCATGATAAACGGAGAAAACACTAAAGTTATCAAAGATTTCTTATTACTTGGTTCCACAATCAACACCCATGGAAGCAGCAGTCAAGAAATCAGATGATGTATTGCACTGGGATAATCTGATGCAAAGCACTGAAGAACGGAGTTCCAGTAAGATGGCAGAATAGGCAGAAAGACTTTGTAGACCCTCTTCAAGAAAGAAAAGGGAAACCAATTAACACAGATACAGAAGATAATCCTGGACCCCTGAGCCTTGAAGGGAAGGATATAGAAGTGGACTAAACTCTAACTAACAGAAGAATTTGCTTGAAAACACCTAAAAGGAGACATACAGAGCTGTGGTCTGGCAGTGATCCTGATGGCACAAACAGCGTGGATACTGCCGAGTGGTGGTAGGACCTAAAAAGTAATCTACAAATCAGCACTGCTAGCCAGGGACTGCACAGAGGCCTGCTCTGGTTGGTGGCTGGTGAATAAAAGGGGAAGCAGCAAAGAGGAAGGCAGGCTGAGCTGTGGACTCTTGCTGCTCTGGAGGGCACAGCCACTTTGAATGTGTACAAGCAGCTTGACCATTTTGGATATTTAAAGTAACAACACTCTCCCAGATTCCAGGGACTTAAGAACAAGCTCCACTTGCCAGAAACCACAAGGACATTCCAGACACGGATGACTGGAAAGGTGTGACATTGCCCTTGTTACTCTTATTTCTCACACCTTCTTGGTGAACGGAGGTGTGGCCATCCCCCACTTCCACCCACCTACAAGGCCAGCAGCAATTCCATCCCACTCTGTGTGCTTGTGCGGAACCTGGGTGCCCTACTCTGCTCTGCCCCATTTTTTCTTCTGTTTTCTTTTTTTGTTTATTTGTTTCTATCTGTTTTAAAACTACTATTATTATTATTACTTTTGTCCTTTATATTATTATTCTTTATTCTTCCCTTCCCAGGTTCTAGTTTTCAGCTTTTTTTTCTTTTCCCTGTTCCTAGTTGTAATTTTTAATTCTTTCTCATGCTTAACCCCATCCCTTGTTTTTCTTTTTGTGATTTCCCCTCCCCTTTTTTTTTGGTCATTATTCTCCTTCTCTACCTTTTTTCTCTTATGACCTCTCCCCAGATAGTGCAGGGGTTTTTTCTCCCTTTTTTCTTTTTTTTGGTTAGTGTTCCTGTGTAATTACACAGTGTGTTTCTTGTCCATTTGCTTTGACTTTTTTTTTCTTATGTTATTCAATAGTTATTTTTCTCTAGCTGAGTGGGAGACAGCAACAGTCCCCATACAACATAACTATACCCACACTTCCTGCAGCTTCGCTTATTGAGTGAGAGCTAACACATCCTTCTCCACCAATGGGCCAAGGATAAACAACCGCCAAGAAGAGCCTGACTTACCCTTAGCTGCTCTTCACTGTTAACAGAGATCTAAATACAAAAACATCACAATGTCTCAGAGACAGCAGACCATCACACAAAGAAGCAGTCCACACAAAGAAGCAAGATAAAGTGGTAGAAACAAGGGAGCAGGATACAGACCCAGAACACATCCCTGAGGAAGAAGCAGCATTGGAACTCTCTGATAAGGAATTCAAAAGAATT
>NW_006921987.1:218364-218879 GCF_000298275.1 Orycteropus afer afer | reverse complement strand
ATGTGGGATACCATCAAAAGGAATAACCTATGTGTCATTGGAATTCTAGAACAAGAAGAGAAAAATAAAACAAACCACTGAGAAAATTGTCTAAGATTTGTTGGAAGAGAACTTACCTGATATGATGAAAGATGAGAATATATTCATTCAGGAAGTCCAATGAACCCCAACAGAATAGACCTCCAAAAGAAAATCACCAAGACATATTATCATCAAACTCATCCAAACCAAAGACAAAGAAAGAATCCTGAAAGCAGCCCAGGAAAAACAAAAAGTTACTTACAAAAGACAACCAGTAAGAATAAGCTCTGATTTCCCAGCAGAAACCATGCAAGTGAGAAGGTCATGGGATGGTATATATAAAACCCTGAAAGAGAAACATTTCCAAGCAAGAATTATACACCTGGCAAAATTGTCCCTCAAATATGATGGTGAAATTAAAAGATTTGCCTGATTTCCTGCCTCTTAGGGGTAGGTCCTGGTTCCCTCCCCTTACCTGGATCCCTGCTGCTGAT
>NW_006921987.1:191879-218264 GCF_000298275.1 Orycteropus afer afer | reverse complement strand
AATCCTATAAATATAGGAAATAATAACAAAAAGGAAAAAGAAAGTCTCTTTTAGTATAAATTATCTTTTAATTTTGGGTCAAAAATAAAATACACAATATAGCAAATTCTCTGAAAAGTTGAAATACAAAAAAAAAAATACAGAGATGAAAATTCATTAATTTAGATGCTAATTTTAGTAGGTAAAATTCTGCATAAATTAACCATTCAACACAAGAAATTAGACAAGCTAAACAAAATAAACTTACAGAAACAGAAAACTTATATTTAGAAGAAACTTTTATAATCTGTGTTAATGTCATTTTATTTTATAGTCTCATTTGACTGGTGAGGGAAGTGAATCTTTTTGAAAAAATGAAACTTTCCTAAAGTGCACATAGTTAATCATTGGAAGAGTCAATATTTCATACCATGTCACTTAGGATTCTATGCTGACTTGGAAAAGAAGTCTGTAGAGAAACAGTCCAGGGAAGAGTGAACAACATTGTCCATTTTGCCTTGTTTCCACTAACTTTCCCCACATGCAGCATTATTATATTTTCTTTTCATGTACTGTTTTGTGCTATGAATACAGAAAAGGAGGGTGATTCCCAAGATATGATTGAGAATGGATAGAATAGGCAATTGGTGTTTTATCAGCAACATTTTTCTCAGTAGTATACCTGACTTTTTTGTTGTTGTTGTTGAATTATTATTTATAAAACAATTTTGTAAGCCCTTCCCATTGAGTAAATTTTCTTAGAAACAATAGTTGTCAGCTGAAATATCTTTCCAACCATTTTTTTCTTTCCAAGTCAAATTTACATTAACTTACATGCTTCAACATTTGATGTTGAAGATGTTTTCTGATTCATGAGAAATCTTGTGTTTGACTGGTTGACTAAGAGAAGTTGTGAATATACAAATAAGATTGATATTCTTGAGATTTAAATACACCTGTAAATGAATGTTAAGGAGCTCTGGTGGAGTAGTGGGTAAGGCATTTGGTTGCTAAGAAGGTCAGTGGTTCAAACTCAACAGCTACTCTTTAGGAGGAAGATGAATCTATCTACTTCCATAAAGATTTACAGCCTTGGAAACCCAACAGAGATTGCTGTGATTTAGAATAATCTCAATGGCAGTTTTTGGTTATATAAATGAATGTTAATTAATAAAGGTAGAAGTATCACTGTGGAAGTTAAATTGTGGCTGTAGATAAATATGAAAATAAATAAATAAAGCTCACTAAATTTCTAACAATTTCACCAACCCACTCTTAATGTCTCACATCTACCTTCTCCATTGCTATTCCACATCTAAAAGAGCAGAAGCATACACCTGCAGATGAAACACACACAAAATTTTCCCATCTTCAAAATCTCTGCTTCACTTGACCAGGCAAAATGCCTAGTTGGGTGGCTTTGAGGTAAGGATGTAGGACATATTTATATAAATATTTCTTTGAGGCTATAATTTTAATATATTATTTTTCAGCTTTAGTTGCTGGTGAGTTTTGTTTTATATGATCAATGATGCAGTCTTTAAAAAGATATAACTTTAAAAAGCCACTAAAATGTAATGATAAAGATGTAGAATGGGACAAGGTAAAATACATTTAAATATTGTTAATATGTTTAAAAATATTATTTGAAAGAAAGAAGATACAAAACTGGGCATAACAAAAAATATAAGGGTGGAGGAAATAAGTAGAAGCAAATTTTTTGTTGTTGTTCTTAGATGCCATTGAGTCAGTTCCCAGTCATAGCAATTCCATGTACAATAGAGCAAAATGCTGCCCAGTCCTGTACCATCTTCACAATCATTCCTATGTTCGAGTCTCTTGTTGCAGCCACTGGGTGAATACATTTCATGAGAGCTTCCTCCTTTTTCACTAACTCTCTAGTTTACCAAGAATGATATCTTTTCCAGGGATGGTCCCAATTTATAACATGTCTAAAATATGTGAGATAAAGTCTTGTTACCTTTGCTTCTAAAGAGTATCTGGCTGAACATTGTCCAAATTAAATTCACCCTTTCTTCTGTCAGTCCATAGAACAATGGAACAGAAACTATAGAAGCAGACCCATGAATGTTATACACTTGCTTTGCAACAAAAATTACATTAAAAATTCAGGAAAGAGAGAAAATACCAAAACGCATATCAAGAAAGACTCTGAAACTTACTGTTGAATGTACAGAACCTAGAGCAAATGGAAGAAATGATGAAATATAAGAGCTGAACAGAACATTTCAAAGAGTGGCTAGAGATGACAAAGAAAAAAGCTATAATTAAATTTATAAAGACCTCGAGTTACAAAACCGAAAGTGAAGAACTCTCTCAGTATTTCACAAACTGAAAGAAGTGATGAAGAAACTCAAGCCTCTAGTTGCAATATTGAAGGATGTTACGGGTAAAAGATTGAGTGACACAGGAAACATCAAAAGAAAAGGGAAATAATACACAAAGTAACTGTATCAAAATGAACTGCTTAATGTTCAAAAAGTCCAAGCTGCACTGAAGGCACTAGCAAAAAAAAAGAAAGAAAAAAAAAAAAGCTCCAGGAATTGAAGAATACCAAGTGAGATCTTTCAACAAATGGGTAAATGGATGCAATGCTGGAAGCACTCCCTTTACTGTTTAACTAATTTGGAAGAGAGCTACCTGGCCAACAGACTTGAAAACCATAAATTCAAGAGGAAGTGGAACTAGATATATCATTGCCATTTTCTGATGAATCTTGTCCATAAACAGAGAATATGAGAAAGATGTTTATCTTTTTTTTAATTGACTATGCAAAAGCATTTTACTGTGTGAATCATAACAAATTATTGATAAAATTGTGAAGAATGAAAATTCCAAAATTCTTATTTGTACTCATGAAGAACCTGAACACAGACCAGTGGCAGTTATTCAAACAGGAAAAAACAAACAAACAAACAAACAGGATATCGTATGGTTTAAAATCAGGAAAGGTGTGTGTCAGGGTTATATCCTTTCACCATACTTATTCAATCTGCTGCTGAGCATACAATCTGAGAAGCTGGACTCTATGAAAAAGAGTGTGTCCTCAGGATTGCAGGAAGTCTCATTAATAACCTGCAGATGATACACTTTGGATATGGAAGTGAAGAGGACTTGAACATTTACTATTGAAAATCAAAGACTAGGGTCTTCAGTATGGATTACACCTCAACATAAAGAAAACAAAAATCTTCACAACCAGACCAACAAGTAACATCATTATAAAAAGAAAATATTAAATTTGTGAAGGATTTCATTTTACTTGGATCCACAATCAATGCACACAGAAGCAACAGCCAGGAAATCAAACGAGGTACTACACTGGGCAAATCTGTTGCAAAAGATCTCTTTAAATTTTTAGAAAGCCAGATGTCACTTTGAAAATTGAGGTGAGCCTGACTCAAGCTATGGTGTTATCACTTGCATCATAAGCATGAACAAAGAAGTGTTAATGCCTTTGAATTATGATATTAACAAAAAATACTGAATATAACATAGGCTGCTAAGAGAATGAACAAACCAGTCTTGGAAGAAGTACACCAAAATGCTTCTTAGAAGCAAGGATGGTAAGACTTTATCTCATGCACTTTGGACATGTTATTGGGAGGGACCTGTTTCTGAAGAAGGACATCAAAAAAAAAAAAAAAAAACCTCACTGTCATTGAGTCAATTCTGACTCATAGTGATCCCTCCTTGGGTTTCTGAGGCAGTACTTCTACAGAAGTCCTTTGGAAGAAGGACATCATGTTCGGTAAAATAGAAGGCCAGAAAAAACAAGGAGCCTCTCAATGAGATGGATTGATACAGTGGCTGCCACAAGGTGCTCAAACATAGCAATAATTGTGAGGATGGTGCAGAACCAGGCAGCATTTTATTCAGTTGTACACAATAAGTTCCTATAAGTCAGAACTGACATGACAGCACCTAAAAATTATGTTTATTTTATTGTTCATTTTTCTAATTAGAGGGTCACTAACCCTAATTTGTTCAGAGGTCCTGATCTGACAGAAATTTGAGGATCCAGGTCTATATCATACGACCAGGGTAATTTATTTTTCAAAATATTCTTACTGAATTCTTACTGGATGCACAGGTGGGCTGGCAAAATGATCAAGTATGGGTAGGTAGAAGGAAATATACTCAACACCATATATAAGTCTGGCAAGCAATATTTCTACATATATATTTGTATGTGATATGAGAATGTCTATATATATAATAGAGCTAACGGGGCAAAATTATAACTTCTTAGCCACAACCAAACACCTTGAGGGAGTAAGTCATTGGGCCCACTGGCTTGGGACCATGGTTGTAAGGGACATCAAGCTCAATTGCCATAACATACTACACAAAACATTGTTCTACATCTTAATTTGATGAGTAGTGACTGGGGTCTTAAAAGCTTACCAGTGGTCATCTAAGATGTAACAATTGGTCTCCCCTCATCCAGAGCAAAGAACAATGAATGGAATCAAAGATGCATGGAAGCAGTTAACCACAGGGACTAGTGGATCATGCAACCCTCAGCATACATAAGCCTGAGACCAGAAGATGGTGCCTGGCTGCCACTATCAACCTCTTGGAAAGGGGTCAAAATAGGAGATCCTAGATAGAATGTGAGAAAAATGTGGAACAAAATTCAAAATTTTAAAAAGAAAAAAAACAAAAGGACGTGGTTTACGGATCTGATAGAGACTGTTTCAACCTCCAAGACAATGGCCCCTTCAGGCCTGGAATTGAACTCACTCCTGTGGCTTTCAACCAAACAATGGACAGGCTTATAAGGTAAACACTTACAAAAGGTTGTTACACTCTTTAAAATAGTCTACCGTGGGAGATCAGAAAGGTAGCATTTGTACAGGGAGATAGTACAGAGAGCAGGAGTGCTTGGGAAAGAAGGACATAGAGAAAAGATAACCACAGGGAGGAACTGGGAAGACAGTGGTAACATTATGGGGATTGCAATCAATGTCTTGAAACAAAATGTATATGAACTGTTGAATGGAAAATGAATTTGCTCCATAAAACAATCACCTAAATCACACACACATATACAAAAATTTATTCAAGCTGTTTCAGAGCACAGAAAAGAATGACATAATCCCAAATTCATTCTATGAAACAAGCATAACCCTGATACCAAAACCAGCAAAAGACATCACTAAGAAGGAAAACAACAGACCAATATCCCTCATTGCAAAAAACTTCAATAAAATCCTCACCCAAAGAATCCAAAACTATATATATATATATATATATATGTAGTACACCATGACCAAGTGGGATTCATACCAGATGATGCTTCAACATTAGGAAAACAGTCAATGTAATTCATCACATAAATAAAACAAAGAAAAAGAACCACATAATCATATCAATCAATGCAGAAAATTTATCTGACAAAATACAACACCTATTCCTGATGAAAAACTCTCAGCAAAACAGGAATAGAATGGAAATTCCTCAACATAATAAAAGGCATATGCAAAACCAACAACCAACATTATTCTCAATGGAGAGAGATTCAAATCATTCTCCTTGTGAACAGAAACCACGCAAGGATGCCCTCTAATACCACTTCCATTCATCATTGTATTAGAAGTCATAGTTAGGGCAATAAGGTAAGAAAGAGAAATAAAAGGTATCCAAATTGGCAAAGAAGTAAAACTATCTGTTTGTAGATGGCATGATCCTAAGATGTAGAAAACCCAAGAGATTCAACAAGAAAACTACTGGAACTAATTGAAAGTTTCAAAAAAGTGCTGGGATACAAGATCAATGTACAAAAATCAGTTGGATTCCTCTACACCAACAAACATATCTCTGAAAAGGGATAAGGAAAATAATACCATTTACAACAGCTACCAACAAGATAAGATACTTAGGAATAAATCTTATCAGGGACACCAAAGACCTATACAAAGGAAACTACAAAACACTACTGTAAGAAACTATAACCTACATATATGGAAGAATATCCCATGCTCATGGACAGGAAGATTGACCATTGTGAAAATGTCAATACTATCTAAAGCAATCTATAAATTCAATGCAATTCCAATTCAAATTTCATCAGCATTTTTTTAAGGACATGGAAAATTCAGTGACTAATTTTATATGGAAAGGAAAGAAAACACAGATAAGCAAAGTACTGCTGAAGAAGGAAAACAAAGTGGGAGGTATCACATTTCCAGATCTCAAAACCTACCATACAGCCACAATAGTCAAAATAGCCTGGTATTGGTACAATGATAGACACATAGGCCAGTGGAACAGAATTGAGAGTCCAGAAATAGATACACCCACCTATGGACAGCTGATCTTTGACAAAGAGCTGAAACCCATTAAATGGGGAAGAGAGTCTCTTCAACAAATATTGCTGGCAAAACTGGATATTCATTTGCAGAAAAATAAAACAAGTTTCATATCTAACACCATACCAAAAAAAAACTCAAGATGGATCAAATACTTAAAACTAAAACCCAAAACTATAATGTTCATCAAAGATAAAGTAGGGGCAAACTTAGGGAATCTGATTTATGGCATAAATAGATTATTAAGTATAACTCAAAATGCAGATAGCTGAAGAGAAACAAGATGACTGGGACCCTTTGAAAATGAAATTCTTATGTACATCAAAAGACTTCTCCAAAAGAGAACCTACAGATTGGGAAACATATTAGGCAATGATTTATCCAACAAGGGACTTATGTCTAAAATTTATAGAAAACTTCAACACCACAACATCAAAAAGAAACAATCCAAGTCAAAAATGGGGAAAGGATATGAACAGACATCTCACCAAAGAAGATATTCAGGCAGCCAACAAACACATGAAGAAATGATAGCAATCATTAGCCATCAGAGAGATGTAAATCAAAACAAAAACAAGATATCATCTCATTCCAGTATTAATAGCAAAGTTTAGCTGGATAGAAAAGAACAAATGTTGGCAAGGGTGTGGAGAGATTGGACTTATACACTGCTGGTGGGACTGTAGAATGGTACAACCACTGTGGGAAATGGTATGGTGCTTCCTTAAAAAGTTAGAAATAGGAAGACCATTTGATCCAGTAATCCTATTGTTGTTGTTATGTGCCTTCAAGTCAGACCGAACTCATAGCGACTCCTCCTTGAGTTTCCAATGCAGTATCACTACGGAAGTAGATTGATGAACCTTCCTTCTGAGGAGTGGCTGGTGGGTTTGAATCACCAGCCTTCTGATTAGCAGTTAAGTGCCTTAGGCACTATGCTACCAGAGCTCCTACTAATCCCATTACTAGGAATATATCCTAAAGAGGTGAGATATGGGACATGAATAGATATATGCACACCAATGCTTATTGCAGCACTATCTACAATAATAAAACTAAAAACAAAACAAAACAAAAAACTCACTGCTGTGAGTCTATTTCAACTCATAGTGACCCCTCCTTGGATTCCCAAGGCAATATCACTACAGAAATAGATTACCCAACCTTCCTTCTGAGGAGTGGCTGGTGGGTTTGAACCACCAGCCTTCTGATTAGCAGTCAAGTGCCTTAGGCACTATGCCAAAAGGAGGGAAAAAAAACCTTGCTATAACTTGTTATTATCCAACTTTATATTGTTTTTTCAACCTGGTTGATGGAAATTGATATGTGTGCTGTTTTTAATGAGTATCATATTCTTATTTCTTTGAATTTTCTTAATGTTTTTCTTCTGCTTTCTGAAATGAACATCTAATTACATATACATATTTTTATGTTTTTGGTACATGATAAATGTAGAGAAAGCTACCAACTTCCCCTAACTACTGATTTTTTCCACACATTTTGATATATAACATTTTCCTTGTCATTCAGTTATAAGAATTTTATAATTTATCTACTTATGTCCTCTTTAACCAGAGTGTGTTTATGTTTTATGTTTCTACTCACCTAAGACTTCTTGTAGCTATCCTCTTATTATTGATTTTTAATCTTCTAATTGTGAAAAATACCCCCAACAATACTAATCACTTGGAACTTATTGAGGTTTTTGGAAAGTATATTGTCAATTTTTGTGGGTATTCTATATGTCTTTGAAATGAAGATGAATTCTGTATTTGTTAGATAAAAATATATATTCATGTGTATGTATAAGTAACAGTAAAGTTATTGGTCTTGCTATTCAATTTTCCTAACATTTTACATATATTTTATATTTGCTTGTTTTATCAATTTCCTAACATGTCCTCTAAAAGCCTTCAGCCCTCATTCATAACATATTCTGTCAAAATGGGGATTACCACCACCATTAATTCCATTACATCCAGGGAGCAACACAGAAAACATTCTTGCTTCTGAAAGCTAAGTTTATATTCAAGGATATGTTCCTTTTGTTATTATAGCAAAAGTATTCTTAAATATGTTAAATATGTTCCTGATGTATACCTAAGAAATTTCGTAATCTTCCCTTTGGGGAGACGGGAATATAAGTTTGCGGTTTCTATCACTATTTCTTATAAAATACCTTTTTAGTGTATCATTGATTTAAGAAATATTCTCTGGGAAGGCCTAATTATTAAGAAAACATTTCACTTTTAAGTTGAAAACATTTAGGTGTTTTAGGAAAGAGTTGGAAAAATAAATATAAGAAGATGATACAGTAAAATATGTCTCCCTATTAATTTGTTCTTTGAACTTTACTATTCCCTATAAATTATTATCACTTCCTGGTAAAGGAATCTTAACTAAATACCCAAGTGCAAAGGAAGGACAGCATTTGGCTGACACATGCAAATGCAAATAAAATGTATTCTGTAGGGAAAGAGAGACTTCATTGAAGGTGACATACTTGTGGAAGGGAGACATGCTGAGCAAGCACCTCGACTGAGCCAGCAATTTTGGGGCAGTGCCATGAGCTGTAGGTATTTTAGGAAAATAATTTAGAAAAATAATTTAGAAAGGCTTGGATAATTAAACCCTCAAATGACATCGGTCTTTAAGCTGAAAAACCAGAGGAAAGCAAAATGATAATAAGAATTGGTGATAACGCAAAAATAACAACAACAAAAACACACACAGAGAGAGGCAAACTGTTTTAACTTTGGAGTAAACAGCATTATCATAACAGTTTCCTTTTATATTAAATTTATGTAAATATCAATTTATGCATATTTGTGTCTTCCTGTTTGTGTGCATATCAAATAACAGAGAAGTTAATAGAATATAGATTATGTAAAGGACAAATTGGTCTTCTGCCCACTCAATTTGCAATATATTCTAAAGGAATCTCTTTTTTATCTACTACACAAGGTGGGAGGGGGAGAAAGGAGAGTTTTTTATTCCCCTCCCCCAGCTAATGAAATTTTGTTAGAGCTAAAGCAGACACACACACACAAACAGATCTTTATTGTTTCAAAAATAAGGCACAAGATATGTAAATATAAAAAAATCAACCAGACATTAAGTGAAAAATCCATAAAAGTGGTGCTTTTCCACCCATTTTCCCTAAATGACACCCAATTTAGAGCCTAAATAATTCAATTCCACTCTGTTCTTGAAAATAGTCAGGCCATAAATATAATTATGTAATCTCAGGCTTTGTTGAACACAGATTATTTAAGAAGATCAAGACTTCTACTAAATTCCACTTGATACTTTATTCTATTTATGCTTCTTTTCTCAGGCATAACTAGATTTGCACAAAGAGGGCTAGCCTAAGGCCAAGCACATGGTTAATTAACAGTCACTGAGAGAGATTGAGATATAAATGATTTCTTTGGAAGTTAGAAGTAGCATTAGATTCCCAAAGTGTAATTGTTATGTCCTCCCTCTCTCAAATGTAAGATTATGAAAGCTATGTTGTTGTTGTTATTGTTAGATGCCATTGAGTCATGTTGCCTGGTCCTATGCCATCCTCAAATTTTTGCTATGGTTAAGCCCATTGTTGGAGTCATTGTGTCAATCCATCTCATTGAGGGTTTTCCTCTTTTTTGCTGACCCTCTACTTTATCAAGTATGTCATCCTTCTTAAGGGACTGGTCTCTCCTGATAACATGTCCAAACTACATGATATAAAATCTAGCCATCTTTGCTTCTAAGGATGATTCTCATTGTAATACTTCCAAGACAGATTTGTTTATTCTTCTGATAGTCCACAGCATATCCAAAATCTTTAGCCAACACTCTAATTCAAATGCATCAATTGTTCTTCAGTTTTCTTTATTTATTATTCAGCTTTCATATGCAAACAAAGCAACTGAAAATATCATGGTTTGCGTCAGGCACACTTTTTGTCCTCAGAGTGACACCTTTGCTTTTTAACACTTGAAAGATATCTTTTACAGATTTTCCCAATGCAATATGTGTTTTGATTTCTTGACTACTGCTTCTATGGGTGCTAATTGTGGATACAAATAAAATGAAATCCTTGACAACTTCACTCTTTTGTCTGATTATCATGATATTGTTTATTAGTTCATTTGTAAAGATTTTTGTTTTATTATGTTGAGCTACAATCCATAATGAATGTTCTCTGTGGTTTTTGTTGTTAGGTGTTGTCAAGTCATCGCCAACTCATAGTGACTCTATGTACAACAGAACAAAACAATGTGTGGTCCTGCGCCATCCTCACAATATTTGCTATGCTTGAGCATATCATTGCAGCTACTGTGTCAATCCATCTGTCAAAGGTGCTCACTTTTTCACTTACCCTCTACTTTACCAAGCAAGTTATCCTTCTCAAGGGACTGATCCCTTCTGACAATGTGACTAAAGGATATGAGAAGAAGGCTGGCCATTTTCATATCCAAGGAGCATTCCAGCTGTACTTCGTCTAAGACAGATTGGCAGAAGAAGGCTGCTGTGTATTTCTCTCATGGAGCAGCTGGTGGGTGTGGGCTCTGGGCTTTCAACTGACCACTGTGTGCTTAACTGTTATGCTAGCAGGGTGTGCAATCAGAAAATTTCCCCAAAAAATGATACAAAATTAAGTTAAAAAAAAGCCAAAGTTCAACAAAAAATAATAAAACACACAATATTGCAGAAAAAGAAGGAAACACGAAAACATTTCTCTTATAGAGACCATGCTAAGGCTGAAAATTGATCATTTTCAGAGTTTGGTGCCAAATATATTTAAAGAAAAATAAAAGCACACAGAAAACAAACCAGCAGAGATCACAGAACTAGTGGAGGAACAAAATAAGGGACTCAACAAGGAAAATGAAAACATAAAACAAAAAAAAAAAAAAGAAAACATAAAACAAAAAGTAAAGAATAAAGCAAATGAATTAGAAAAAAACAAACAACATTCAGCATTAGAGTCAAACAGACTGAAGACAGAATAAATGAACTAGAATATAAAATAACTGCACTTATTAAATCTCAAGAGAAGTGAGAGAAAAGAACAAAGGAAAGTGAACAAACTCAAAAGGAAATATATGACTCAATTAATCATTAAATATATGACTCAATTAATTAGATTTCTTTCTAAGAAATCTAATATGAGAATCAGAATCCCAGAGCACCATGATAACAATAATATTATAGAAACAATTTTCTGAGAAATAATCATGGAGCATTCCCAGACATGAACAGAGAATCAAGTCTGCAAATACAGGAAGTTACACAAACCTCAATCAAAAGACACAAAAACATGATTTCTTTGCCATATTCTAATAAAATCCCTGAAAACCAATCACAAGAAGAGAATTCTGAAAGCAGCAAGAGAAAAACACAACATAGCATACCAAGCATCTGTCATAAGAGTTAGTGCACACTTCTCACTAGAAACTCTACAGGCCAGAAGACAATGAAAACAAAATATAAAATACTGAACCAAAGCAATTGCCAACCAAATTTTTTTTACTCATTGAAGTTGTCACCCAAAAATGAGGGAAAATAAAGACATTCCCAAACAGAAGCTTTGGGAATTTGCCACTATCAGATCAGCTTTGCAAGTATTACTTAAGGGAGTACTCACAATGGAAAGGCAAGAGCATTCAATATATACTCAGATCTACACATGAGGAGTTCTGGTGGGACTGTGGTTAAATCACTGGGCTGTTAACCAAGAGGTTGGTGGTTCAAACCAATAAGCACTCCATGGAAGAAATATAAGGCAGTCTGCTTCCGTAATGATTTACAGCCTTGGAAATCTTATAGGGCAGTTCCTGCTCCATGCCTCTAGCTCCAGTGGGCTGGGAGCAGGAGGCAGAACTGGACCCCAAGGTTGAGGGGCTTTCACCCAGCCCCTAGAGCCTGGCATTTTGGACTTGGACTTAAAGCCTCCAAACTGTAGGAGAATAAACTCCTGTTTGTTAAGGCCATCTCATTTGTGGTATATTCTTGTCGGAGTGCTACTAGATAACAAAAACAGGTAGAAACACCTAGGTAAATGTAAGTTATGGTCAGTCTTAGAGATCTCAATTTGGATAGTAAGCTCATGAATGATAACTATAGTATTTTTAAATAAAATTGTAAATATAACTATGCATGACTCAGTGATAACAATGTTATGAATCAGTAGTTATCATTGAACTAATTATGAATACTTTATGTACAAATTTTTAAAACAAGAGGCATGTGGATCTTCCACCTGCAAATCCAATGCACTTTCTACTCCAATTATTTAATGAAGGGAGAGAGAAAGAGAGAGAAATTATTTTACAAGACAGATAATAAAAATAAAAGTAAATAAAAGGACCTTCTTAAATGTTGATGTTGGATTATAGACTCAAAATCCATTTATATCATACTTCTAAAATAGTAAGATGTGTTCTGTAGATATAACATATGTAGTGACATATGTAAGGAGCTATGGTGGCATAATCATTAAGAACTCAGCTCCTGAGAAGTCTGAGATTTGAATCTACCAGCTGCTCCACAGAAAAGAGACCTGGTGATCTGCTCCTATATAGATTTTAACCTAAGAAATCCTTTGGGTTAGTTATACTCTGTTCTATAGGGTCACTATGAATTGGAATTGACTCGACAGTATGCTACAGCAGTGGTTTATCTAAGTGTTCTAATATATAAGGCCTCTAATGAATTTAACCACAAAAGGGGAAATATATATATATATATATATATATATATATATATATTATACTACTTGATGTAATGGAAAGTCTCCTAATAAAAAGTAAGTCCTGTTTTGCTTAACACATTTTATAAGAACCTAATACTAAGCCTTCATGTTATCACTGTTGCTGTGTACCTTCTAGTCAATTCTGGTTCAGAGAGAACCTGTAAGACAGAGTAGAACTGCCCTACAGGGTTTCCTAGTCTGAAATCTTTATGGGAGCAGATCATCATGTTTTTTCTCCTGAGAAGTGGATGATCTTTTGCTTAACCATTGTGCCACTAGGGTTCCTTAAACCTTTACAGTGACACTTAAAAAAAATAAAAGAAAGTAAGATATTTTGGTGTTTATGCCCTCAGTGAATGGAACTCTCATCACATTATCACGCTGTAACAAAACGCCATCCTGGTGAAGAAAAATGTCTCACAAATCCATATCCTTTTTATTTTTCCACAAAAGGCCAAATTTTACACATATCCAACTGAAAGTGCACTCTTCTTAGTTCTCAGGATTATTCTATGCATAAAAGCCCATCTTTGTTTCAAGCCTGAAACAAACCCTTGTACTCACTGAAACTAGATCCCAACCACAAACTTCTCTATAATTGGCTTCCTGTATGGACCACATATTAAAGCTCCTGGATCTTATCCTAAGTCTGGATTGCATGTTCACCAGAAATGACTATATCATTGTGTTGATTATCCTGATGTGGTCAGAAGAACAAATTAAATCAGAAGCAGAGAAAAATTTCTTAAAAAATGTGAAATAAAGCACATTCCCTAAAGACTTTTCTTCAGGAAAATAGAAGCCTATGTTGGATTTTCTTCATCAAAATTCTGAAGCTGACCACTTTTGGCTTTTTGTCCTTTCTTTTTCTGACCCAGAAACTATTAAATGTGACTTATCCACAGAAGCCATTTTATCAGGATTTCTGAGCAATTTAAAGTCTAAAGTTCAAATTTACACAGAAAAAGGAAAGAATCTTTGATATCACAAGGGAGAAGGTATAAGAAGGAGTTTGCTAAGCACTATAATTTTTTTATTGGTTGATTATTTTTGAAGGAAATCTGCTTCACTGTCAATTTAATAGGGTTTTAGTACTATCTGAGATACATTTTTAGCCTATGATTCATACAATATTTTATCACACTGAGTTAGTTGTTCCTAGGAAAAAATAAGTCTTGTTAGAAAGAACAGTCCATGACATTCTCATGGCTAGAGCATGGAGATCAATCAACTAATCCCTCGGTTCTTCAAAAGCAATCAACTATACTGTCACTATATAAATATAACTTTTCCCAAAACACTGCAAATCAAATGCTATCTAAGAGACTAAGCAAAATTTGCACTTTTTCTTTGACTCACATTGCTGTTTGTGGGTAAAAGATCAATCAAGGATAGCAAAATATTTTAATTCAACATAAAACAAATATTACTAAGAAGGGTTCACAAGAATATTCTAAAACTAGACATAATATAGGGAGCTCTGGTAGCATAGTGCCTAAAGCACTTGACTGCTGACCAGAAGGCTGGTGGTTCAAACCCACCAGCCACTCCTCGGAAGGAAGATGGGGCAATCTACTTCCATAGTGATACTGCCTCGGAAACACAAGGAAGGGTCGCTATGAGTCGGGGCTGACTCGAGGGCACATAACAACAACAGAGAGATAAATATGGTTACCGGGAGCCATAGATTGGAAGTCTTGAAATTTATATAATAAAATATGCCAGCATGATTGAGATCCACCATTGGTTTATGGAAGCCTTTATTTTTGACATATGCTTTCTTTAGCTATTTTCTAATGTAACTATAAAAGTAAGCTATTTAAAATAGAACAAATATTGACTATCTTGCTTTTTTTATTGTATGCAATTTACTTTTTGAAACATTAAAATGTGTGTGTTGACTGATGCTATATATAAAATAACTTTCTTAAAAAGTAACTTAAGATTTCCAATACTACATAAATTCAATAGTTTGCTTATGTAAAATCACATTTTTAAAACAGATTGACAAATTCAGGAATATAACAGTTGTAGCTTGGAACCAGTTGATGGTGACTCTTATTACTTTGTTCTAAAGGTTTTGAGGAATAGAGAGAAAAGTTAAATTACAACTTCTTGCATTACCTTTGATGACTGTTGTTTCAGGAACTCTATGACCCAATGGTTTGATGCTAATATTTTGCAAGGTACTCATAAGTTTAAGGGTTATATTTTTTTTATACTTTTTAATTCTGAAATAAATAAAGATTCACAGAAAATTGCAAACAAATTTACAGAGGTCACATGCACCCTTCACCCATCCTTTGCATAACTATAAAAACAACAACAACAACAAAAAATTATTGCCATCGAGTCAGATCCAACACATAGCAATCTCTCCTTGGGTTTCCTAGGCGGTATCACTACAGAAGTAGATTGCTCAATCTTCCTTCCAGGAGTGGCTGGTGGGTTTGAACCTCTAGCCTACTGCTTAGCAGTCAAATGCCTTAGACTATAGCACAAAATAAAAACAAGGAAACTGACATTGCTACAAATATAGAGCTTACTTATATTACATCAGTTTATACATGTATTTGTGTGCATGTGTGTGTGTAACTGTACAGAATTTTATTGCATGTGTGTTTTTGTTGTTAGGTGCAGTGGAATCGGCTCTGACTCATAGCAATCCTATGTACAACAGAACAAAATATTGCCTGGTCCTGTGCTAGACTCACAATCCTTGCTATACCTGAGTCCATCATTGCAGCCATTGTGTCAATCCATCCCATTGAGGGCCTTCCCCTTTTTCGTTGACTGTACGTACACTTTACCAAGCATGATATCTTTCTCCACGTAATGGTCCCTTCTGACAACATAACCAAATTGGTGAGACAAAGTCTGGCCATTCTCACTTCCAAGGAGGGTTCTAGCTGCATTCTTCCAGGACAGATTTGTTGGTTCCTGTGGCAGTCCATGGTACTCTCAGTGTAGCTTCATATAATGCACAACCGTCAGCACTTTGAATATCCATTCCATGGCATTCTGGCCTTTGTGATTATAAATCATCTTTTGATCTTATTGAGATATTTATATGTGATGAATTGCTTCTCTTTTACTGCTTTCAAGATTCTACCTTTGTTTTTAGCTTTTGATGATTTAATTACAATGTACCTAACTGTGTATGTTTTTAAATTTATCCAACATGAGATATGTGGAGATTCTTGTAAGTGCTGATTAATGTTCATAAATTTGGGGATTTTCAGTCATAATATTTAAATATTCTTTCTGTATCTTTCTCTCTAACCTCCCTTTCCAATATTCTCATTATGCTCTTGCTTGATGATGCTCCAGAAGTCTCTGAGTGTGTACATTTTTCTTCATTCTCTTGTCTTTCTGTTCCCAGGCTATATTATCTCAATTTCTCTATCTTCCAGGTCACTGATTCTTTCTTGTGCAGCTCAAATCTGCTAATTGAGACACTTTAGTGAATTTTTCATTTTTATTATTTTACTTTTTTACCTCCAAAATTTCTATTTGGTTCTTCCTGTTGTTACTATTATTGTTAATTTATACCTCTTGATTGATAGTCTCTATTTGGGAAGACATCATTTTCATACATTCCTTTAGTTGTTTGAATGTATTTAAAATCGCTGATTGAAAATCTTTATGTAGTGAGTTGAACATCTAGACTTCCTCAAACAGATTCTATTGACTGCATTTCTCACTTATCAGTCATAATTCGTTTCTTTGCATTTCTTTCAATATTTTGTTGAAAATTGGGCATTTGTGGTGTCTTTAATTTTTTTAGTTACTTTCCTGAACTAATTCTGTTAAGCTTGTATTCTTTGTGCATAGACACTGAAGTTATCTATTTAGTCAGCTTAATGGTCAGTAAGTTATTAGACAGATATTTCCTTAAATGTGTGAAACCAGTAAGTCTCAGAGTCTTCATCAAGATATTCTGCGTGTGTACTGGGGTATGCCTTTGATTCTTGACTGGACAATTTACATCTCTACCTATATTTTAGGAGCTCTGGTAGCATAGTGCCTAAGGCACTTGACTGCTAACCAAAAGGCTGGCGGTTCAAACCCACCAACCACTCCTCGGAAGGAAGATGGAGCAATCTACTTCCGTAGTGACATTGCCTTGGAAACCCAAGGAGGGGTCACTATGGGTCAGGTCCGACTCGATGGCACATAACAACAACAGCAGTATATTGTTTTTCAAGACTATCACAGAGGTGAGGAAAGGAGGATGAGATAGTGCAAAGTAAAATGTCACAAATCTTACTGTACATAGTTTAAGAAAGTTTGTTCTGATAATTTTTACCAGTGTTCTTGTTACTTTCATAGAAAGGAGGCTTCTTGGAGGTCTTTACTCTGCCATTGCTAATGTTGTCAGGACTGATTGCTAATATTTTATTGAGTATTTTTGTTTGTGAATTCATGAAAGATATTGGTCAGTAGTTGTGCGTGTGTGCTGACTTTGGGTTTGCTGTCAAGATACTACTAGCCTCATAAAATTAGCAGCTGGGAAGAGTGCCATCCACTTGTATTGCATAAATTTGCGTTCATTCTTCTTTGAATAGCTGGTAAGATCTTCCAATGAAACTACCCAGACTTGGGATATTTTGTTTTTCAGTAGCTTTTAAATAACAAATTCAATTTCCTTAACTTAATAGGACTATACAGATTATGAATTTCATCTTGATTGAGTTTTGGTAGTTTGTGGTTTGAGGAATAGATCTATTAGTTCTAAGTTGTCAAATTTATGAAAATACAACTTATAATATTCCATTATTATCCTTTTAATGGTTGCAGTATTTTCTCTGCTATCTCATGTTTTATTTCTGCCATTGGTTATTTTTGTTTTTCTCTTTTTATGTTAGGGGAAAAAAGCTTCCTACATTTCTCAATGCTCCTGTTAAACAAACAAACAACAACAACACACAAAAAAACAACATGTAGCTTCCTGATGGTTTCTACATACCATAAGAATTCTATCTGTAGATATTTTTTCTGGTTAATTATAGTAAGTAGAAAGAATAGTAAAACTTCTCTGTTTTTCTAGACAGAGCCAAATGTTACAGCCTTCACCGGACTGAGGAATTTTCGAGCACTGCCTCCCCAGATATTTACTTTTCAAGGAGAAACAATTCTGGAAACTTGGAGACATCTCTAGGTCCAAGACAAATAGGGTCATCTGGCTTCTGTAGAGATTTTATTCATATTTTGTCTTAGTTATCTAGTGCTGCAGTAACAGAAATACCACAGGTATGACTTTAAGAAACAAACATTTATTTTCTCACAGTTTATGAGGCTCCAAAAAACTCACAGTCATCAAGTCGATTCTGACTCAGAGCAACCCCCACTGGGATTCCAAGAATGGAAGTCTTTACAGAAGCAGATTGCCCCATTTTTCTTCCATGGAATGGCTGGTAGGTTCCAACCACCAACTTTTTGGTTAGCAGCCAAATGCCTTAAGAACTACACCACCAGAGCTCCTTGCTTAGGAGGATAGAAGTCCCAATTTAGGGTACTGGCTCTAGGGGAAAAGTTCTTGTCTTTTCAGCATCTGTTTCCTGGTTCCTTGAAGACCTGCATGTGGTTTGGCATCTACCTTCCCCTACCTCTGCTTGATTAATCTGTTCCTCTATATTCTGTAAAACATACTTTACAATAACCCTGCCTCCTTCTCAAATAGTATTATCACCACAGGTATGTTGTTGGTGTTATGTGCCCTTGAGTAGGAACCGACTCATAGCGACCCCTTCTTGGGTTTCTGAGGTAGTATCACTACGGAAGTAGATTGCCCAACCTTCCTTCTGAGGAGTGGCCACAGGTATAGAGGCTAGGATTTACAACACATATTTTTTAGGGACACAATTCAATCCATAACATTTACAAAAGAGCTAGAGTAAGGAGGTTACTTTTAAAATAAGGGGATAAGTAACCTCTTTTCCATTTATTAAGCAGGAAAAAATCATTTTCCATGTCTCTTGTCTACAGGGTGTCCAGCTAGTCATATTATAAGACAAATTATTGGTTCATATCATATTACTCTAAAATTAAGGGCTAGGGAAACAGGGAGTGGAGAGATACTATGCACTAATTATTTACTGTGAAATATTTAATAAGAAATCTATATCTAATCCAGAACTCTTCATGTGAATGTTTAGGATGGAAGTAATAAAGATAAATATTAAAAATGAAGCATTTTATCCTTTAAAATCTTGGGAGGAGCTTATCAATTGGATCGATTTTGAAAAACACTAGCATTTTTTTCATTTAATTTTTCTATTATTTTCCTCTTTGCAATTCTTTTTCCTTCCCTTGTCTTTGTAATTTCCTTCTTTCTGCTTGTTTTGGATTAATTTTTCTCTCCTTTTGCTAGTTCTTAAGGTAGGGACTTAGACTATTAACTTGAGGTCTTGCCACTTTTATAAAGTAACAGTTCAGTGTTACAAATTTTCCTCTCAGCACTGCTCATGCATCAGCTCACAAACTTTGATATGGTTTGTACAAATTTTAATTCAATTCTATGTATTTTTAATTTCTTGTTTCCTTCCCAACTGTATGGAGATACTCATATAATTTCTTTCTAGTATTGATTACTCCTCAGAAGGAAGGTTGGGCAATCCTACTTCTGTAGTGATACTGCCTCGGAAACCCAAGGAGGGGGTCGCTATGAGTCGGGGCCGACTCGATGGCATATAACAACAACAGTTTAATTCTATTATATTATTAAATTCTATTTATTCCATTAAATTATTTAATTCTATTAAACTTACTTTTTATGATTTCAGTTATTTTTTATTTATTAAATTTATTTTATAATCTAGCATATGATCTATCTCAGTAAATTCCATGAATGCTTTAAATGAAGATGTATCATGTTGTTTTCAGGTACAGTGTTCTATAAACATTGATGATATCCTGTGGTTGATGGTGATGTTAAATTCTATATGCTTACTGATTTACTGTGTAGTAGTTCTCTCAGTTGAGAAGAGTCAGGTGTTGAAGCTGCCAACTATAATTTGGCATTTTTCAATTCTATGTCCAGTTTTATTAATTTTTGCTTGATGCTTTTTGGAGTTCAGCGTTTTGGTGCATACAAATTTAAGATTGTTGTACCTTCTTGGTTAGAAGATCCTTTACCATTATGCAATGTCACATTATGCCCACTGTGATTTTCTATGATCTGAAGTCTAACTGATATTAATATGGTCACTTTTGCTTTTTGGATTAATATTTGCGTTATACATCTTTTATGTATCCTTTTACCTTCAATTTACCAATAACGTTATGAGTTAATTGAGTTTCATGTAGACAACATATAGTTAACTTATTTTGTATCCACTCTGAAAATATCTTCTTCTCTTCCTTGTATTTTGTTTTTCCTTGTCTTCTTCTGGGTTACCTGAACATTTTAAGTGTTTTTTTTTTATGATTGTTTTTAATTTATTGCTTTCTATAGTTTTATTAGTTGTTGTTCTACATGTTATGATATAGACATATAACTTATTAAAGACTATTAAAATCTATGCTTTACCACTCTGAGTGAAATATAGAAATCTTAGCATAATTTAGGTCCCATTACCCTCCTCAGAAGGAGCTTTGGTAGGGCAGCTGTTAAAGTGTCTAGCAGTTAATCAAAATATCGGTGGTTTGAACCCAAAAGCCAGAGGATGAGGTAGTCTGCTTCTGTAAACATGTACAGCCTTGGAGACTCTATAGGGCAGTTCTACTCTTCCTACAGGGTCACTATGAGTCAGAATTGGCTAGATGGTAGAGGGATTACCCTCCCCAGATTTTAAATATATTTGTCTTACGAAGTTCCTCTATATAGATTAAGCATCACATCAGATGGTGTTATAACTTTTTATTCAACCTATAAAAATGATCAAAGAAACTCATGAGGTAAAAGTTGTCATTGCTCTGTGTCATCCAGTTACTTAAAACTCATAGTGACCATATGTACAACAGAATAAAATGCTACCAATTCTTTGCCATCCTCACAGTCATTACTATGTTTAAGTCCATTATTGCATCCACTGTGTCTATCCATCTCATTGATGGTCTTCCTCTTTTTTGATGACTCTCTCCTTTACCAAACACATTGTCCTTCCCCAAGGTCTGATCCCTCCTAGTAACATGTCCAAAGCAGGTGAGACAACATCATTGTCTATCTTTTGCATTCATATGAGGTGACTGAAAGTATAGCTTTGGTCAGGCACACCTTAGTGTGCACATTGACATGTAAGCTTTCTAGCACTTTTAAGAGATCTTTTCCAGCTGGTTTGCCCAATGTAATATGTCATTTGATTTCTTGACTGCTACTTCCTTAGGAGTTGATTGTGGATCCAATTAAAATGAAATCCCTGACAACTTAAATATTTTCCGCTTATCGTGATGCTGCTTATTTGTCCATGTGACAATTTTGTGTGTGTGTGTGTGTGTTCAGATATAATCCACAGAAGGCTGTAGACTTCAACTTTCATCAGTAAGTGCTTCAAGTCCTCTTCATTTTCAGCAAGCAAGATTGTGTTACCTGCATATCACAGGTTGCTAATGCATCTTCCTCCAATCCTAATGCTGTGTTCTTCTTCATATAGTCCAGCTTCTCAGATTATTTGCTCACCATACGGATTGAATAAGATTACTAAAATATTATAGCCCTCACATACACCTTTTTCTTATTTTAAACCAAGCAGTAACCCCTTGTTCTGTTTGAATTATTGCTTTTTGGTCTATGTACAGGTTTCTCACAAGCACAGTTAAGTGTTCTGGAATTCCTGTTTTTCACACTGTTATCCATAATTTGTTATGATCCACACAGTCCATGCCTTTGCATAGTTGATAAAACACAGATGTTCTCTGCATTTAGCCAAAATCCATCTGACATCAGCAATAATATCCCTCATTCCATGTCCTCTTCTGAATCTGATTTGAATTTCTGGCAGTTCTCTGCCAGTATTTGCTTAAATCAGTTTTTAATGATCTACAACAATATTTCACTTGTGTGTGATATTAATGATATTGTTTCATAATTTCCATATCCTGTTGCATCACATTTCTTTGAAATGGGCATGTATATGGATCTCCTTCAGTCAGTTGGCCAGATCTTTCAAATTTATTGGCACAGATGAGCGAATGCTTCCAGAGGTGCAATCATTTGTTGAAATATATCAATTGGTATTCCATCAATTCCTTGGAGCCTTGTGTTTTGCCAGTGCCTTCAGTATAGCTTGGATTTCTTCCTTCAGTCTCATCAGTTCTTAATCATATGTTATTTCCTTAAATGGCTGAACATGAACCAACTTTTTTGGGTAGAGTGATTCTGTGTATTCTGTGATACTTTCTGTGTTCATCAATATGTTCGCTGTAGAATCCTTCAGTATTGCAACTTGGGGCTTGAATTTTTCTTCAGATCTTTCAGCTTAAGAACTGCTGAACATGTTCTTCCCATTTGATTTTCTAATTGATGGTCTTTGCACATTTCATTATAATACTTTGTATTCTTAAGGTGCCCTTTGAAATCTCCTTCTTTTACTTCATAATTTCTTCCATTGATTTTAGCTACTCCACATTCAAAAACAAATTTCAGAGTCTCTCGTGACATTCATTTTTATCTTTTCTCTTTCTTATCTTTTTAACGATCTTTTTCTTTCTTCATGTATGATGTCCTTGATGTCATCCCACAACTTGTCTGGTCTTTGGTCATTAGTGTTCATTGAGACAAATCTGTTCTTTAAAAAAAAAAAATTATTGTGATTTAGGTGAAAGTTTACAGAGCAAATTCACTTTTTTCCTTTCACAGCAGCTCACATACACTTTGTCTCATGACATTGACTGCAATTTCCCACAATGCAATAGCTCCCCTCTCACTTCCTCCCCATAGTTACCTCTTCCCTGTGTCCTTCCCTCCCATGCACTTCTGCCCCCTGAACTATCTCCCTGTGCATACACAGCCCTTTTATTCTCCCTTGATTGATCTCTCCAAGGAGTGTATCTACCTAATGCAAATGTTCAGCTCCTATGCCTGTCTTTTGTTTTGGTTGGAAGCCGCAGGAGTGAGTTCAATTCCAGACCTGAAGGGCATCTAGGGGCCATAGTCTCAGTGGTTCCATCAGGCTCTATCAGACCAGCAAAAGTGGTCCCCCCCTTTTTTTTTTTTTTTTTTTTTGAGGCAAATCTGTTCTTGAGATAGTATCTAAATTCAGGTGGGATATACATAAGGTCACACTTTGGCTCTTGTGAACTTGTTTTAATTTTCTTTTTTTTCAACTTGAACTTTCATATGAGCAGTTGATGTTGTGCAGTCAACCCCTGGTTTTGTTCTGACAAATAATATTGAGCTTCTCCATCACCTCTTTGCATAGATCTAGTCAATTTAATACCTCTGGCAAGGTCTACATGTGTGATTATTGTTTATGTTGTTGAAAAAAGGTACAATGTAGTCTGCTTTATTTTAATATTACCTTTTCTGTTCTTTCTTTCCTGGAAGACATAACCTTCTTGGTTATTGTTGTCTGTGTAGGGATTCTTTAAATCGTTGTTGAAGAGTAAGTCTGCTCACCACAAGTGCTATTAGTTCTCCATCAGATTATTCCTTATATTTCCTTCTTTTCTGAAGAACCATTTTACTGGACATGAAATTTGTATTTGGCAGCTTTTAGTTTCAGCATTTGCAAAATATCACAATTCCTTCTGGTCTACATGGTTTCAGATGGAAAATCTACTATTATATAGGTAATATTTCATTTTACTTTGGTTCTTTGGAAGTGTGTGTATACATATTTTATTGATCTAAAAACACAGATAACAAAACATTGTTGTTGTTGTTGTTATGTGCCGTGGAGTGGGACCTGACTCAGAGTGATCCCTCCTTGGGTTTCTGAGGCAGTATCACTACAGAAGCAGATTTCCCCATCTTCCTTCCAAGGAGTGGCTGGTGGATTTGAACCGCCATCCTTCTGGTTAGCAGTCAAGTGTCTTAGCCACTATGCTACCAGAGCTCCTAACAAAACATTAGCCAATTTAAATTTTTTTCACATGTATAATTTAGACAGAGGACTGAATTATATCATGTTATGCAAATGTCATCAATATCCATTGCCAAATTTTCCACCCCATAAACAGAAATGTAATTCATTCTGAAACAATGATTTCCCCTTTCACTTGTCCCTGGTAACATCTATTAAACTCTTAACTCTATATAAAACCAAAAAAACCAAACTCACTGCCATCAAGTGAGATTTGACTCATAGCAACCCTTCCTTGGGTTTCTTTTCTCCTATTATAGGAATTTCATAATCATAATATTATACAACATATGTCATTTTGTGATTAATTTACTTCACTAAGCATAATGTTTTCAAGGTTATTCCATGTTGTCATATGTACCAGAACTTCATTTCTCTTTATGGATAAGTAATTTTAATGGTTAATGTTATGTGACAACTTGGCTAAGCTAAGATTCCAGTGGTTTGGCAGATACTGAACTGGTTGCTCTTCCACAGTGTAATCTAACATAATACATTCACCTTTCATGATGTAATATAACGTGATCAACTAATTAGTTGAAAGGGGTGTTTTTGAGAGTCTGATCTGCTCCAGTGTATAAATGGATTTTATGATAAAGCTTTTTATCTCTCAACCGTGTATTCTTCTCCTCTGCTGACTTCCAGTTTCTGACATGTAAGTGTTCAGAAGTCTCAGGTCCGTTGTCTGATCTGTGGGTTTTGAATTCACCAGGCCCTGCAGCCCTGTGAGCCAGCAGACTTTAGCCTACTACCTGAGCTAAGGATTTGGGATGTGTCAGCCCCCCAAATTGTATATAACATCTCCTTGAATTAAATTTTTCTCAATAAACAAATAGATGCAGATACAAATACACACGTTGCATTCGTTTTGCTCCTCCAGAGAAACCAGACTACAACACTAATATTTCATTGCATATATACACCACATTTTGTCTATCCATTCATGAGTTGATGCAACATGTGAGTTGTTTCCACCTTTTGGCTATTGTGAATAGTGCTGCAATGAACATTGGTATACATGTGTCTGTTTACATTGCTGCTTTCAAGTGTGTTGAGTATATACCTAAAAGTGGAATTACTTGGTAATATGGTAGCTCTATGTTTACCTTTTTAAGGAATCACCAAATTTTTCCACAGTGGCTTTACCAATTTTCATCCCCACCACATGCAAATGAGGGTTGTGATTTCCCCACACTCCTCAACATTTTTATTTCTTTTTCTGTTAGCCATACTTTTGGTGTCTTATGTAAGGATCCACTGTTGATTAATAGTTCTCAAAGCAGTATACTATGGTTTCTTCCAAAAGTTTTGTGTTTTTAAGACATGTATTTAGGTCTTTGATCCACTTTGAGTTAGTTTCTGTATGTGTTGTGAAATATGACTCTAACTTCATTCTTTTGCATGTGTAAATTCAATTGTCCCAGCATCATTTTAAAAAAGATACTTTCTTTCCCCATTTGATGGATTTAGCACCCTTGTCAAAGATCAATTGACCATGCAACTGTGTGCTTAGTTCTGGACTCTCTTTGACTCCATTAATTTATCTACTTCCATAGTGATACTGCCTCAGAAACCCAAGGAGGGGTCGCTATGAGTTGGGTCTGACTTGATGGCAAACAGCAACAACAACATCATTACATCAGTACCAGACTGTTTTGATTGTCATTGCATTATAATGTTTTGAAATTGGGAAGTGTAAGTCTTCCTACTCTGTTCTTCTTTTATAAGGTTGTTTTGGCTATTCGGGGTCTATGCTACCACTACTATGAACAAATTGGAACACCCACTCATGGTACAGTTGTGGATTGGGGTAACTTAGACATTTATTGCTTTGCTGACAGAGGACTGAATTGGCCAGTGGCCTAAGTTGTGGAGCTGGGGATGGGGCACCAAACTAGGTCTTTGTTGGGCTTCACTCTCTCAGTCAATTGGCCAGAATGAACAGGTTTTTCTTGGTTCTTTTTGTTTGCTTTTATTTTGTTTTCCCTATGTTTATTGGTCTTTCCGGGTTGCAGTCCTCTCTGGCACACAGTCTGAATATATGTACAACATAAAAGATAATCCAGAGAAGTCGCCATGCTGTTATTCTTCAAGTCTGAAGGTCTCTTTTGGTTTCAAGGTTTTAGAGTCCTTTTATTATTGTCTGGAAAATAATCTACAGGGTGTTTTGTTATAGTTACAGGGAGAGAAAGGAAAAAGTGACTCTATGACATCTTATTCTAAAACTGGAAGCCTATATTTTAATTAGGAGCTCTGGTAGCATAGTGGCTAAAGCACTTGACTGCTAACCAGAAAGCTGGCGGTTCAA
>NW_006921987.1:191269-191779 GCF_000298275.1 Orycteropus afer afer | reverse complement strand
TACTTCCGTAGTGATACTGCCTCGGAAACCCAAGGAGGGGTCGCTATGAGTCGGGGCCGACTCGACGGCACATAACAACAACAACAACATATTTTAGTTATACAAAATACTTTCCTAAACAAGTTTAAATTGCCATCCAGAGAATGACCTTGCCAAAAGCTGATGAGTTGACTACCCTAACAATTATAAACTAAACCATCTGCAACTGGAGTTGGTGATACATACTCAAGATGATACTTTTCTGCCTCGTTGCTTAGGAACTACAGATATTCATTTTGCTATATTCTCTCTTTTTTGTTTGTTTAACTTTTATTGTGATGAAAACATACACAACAAGACATTCACCAAAATAACAACTTCCTCATTTACAGCTCAGGGACATTGATGACATTTTTTAGGTTGTGCCACCATTATCGCTATCTTTTTTCCAAAATATTCCAACACCATTGCCATAAACTCAATGCCCCACAAATAAAAACTTCCCTTTTTCCCCCTCTCTCTTACCCCTGG
>NW_006921987.1:189666-190997 GCF_000298275.1 Orycteropus afer afer | reverse complement strand
TAGATTGCCCAGTCTTTCTTCTGAGGAGTGGCTGATGGGTTTGAACCATCAGCCTTCTGGTTAGCAGTCAAATGCCTTAGGCACTATGGCCACCAGAGCTCCCAACAAAGAAAATTTCCTTCTCTGTACAAAACTTTCCTTGACATTTTATAATAGCGAACTACTACAATATTTGTTCTTCTGTGACTGGTTTATTTCACTTGGCATAATGTCCTCTAGATTCATCCACATTATGTAGTGTTTTGATTCTCCATTATTCTTTAGAGTTGCAAGGTATTCCATTTTGTGTACATACCACAGTTTGTTTATCCATTCTTCAGTTGACGGGCATTTAGATTGTGCAGTGTAGTAAATTACCTGGTATGGCTTTTCTAGCCATAAGTCTTTGTAAACTCTGTGGTGGAATTTGCTGTGAGCAACTGAGGAGCTCCTTATAGTAAAAGTTATCCACCTGGGGTATTTCTGTTGGGAGTGGCACAGAAAGCAACATTCTGGAAAGGTCACTCTCTCTCAGGGGCTTAGAATTCTGATGTTATGATTGGTTAGTTTGGCCACTCTGCCAGGCTCAAAAGGAGGCCTCCTAGAGGCAGAACTCTCTCTCTAACTGCTAGTTGAGGAAAATGTGCTGCTGAAAGAGACACGCGCTGCTGGGAAAGAGATGCAAGAGACACGCACTGCTGGGAGAGAGACTGTGAGAGACTGTTGGCTGAGGGATGGTGAGCTGGGAGAGAGACTGAGCATTTTTCCTGAACTTGAATTGTAGCCTGGTGCTTCCCTAATAAACCCCGTAATCTGTGAGTTCTGTGTGGCCACTGCAGTTAATTATCGAACCCAGGAGAGAGGTGATGTGTGCTTTGGGAGGAACAGTTGGTGAAAGGGCTGGAAGGAGGCAGCATGTCTGGCCTCACAGGAATAGGCCTTGGGCTATTGATGGTGATTCTGTCTTCCTCTTGTGCAGTTAGAGGAGGTCAGAACATGCAGCCTCCTTGTCCTTTTCATAGATTGTTTCCATTTCTTTGCCATTGTGAATAGTGCTACAACGGACATGGGTGTGCATACATCTGTTCGTGTCCTGTCGCACTTCTTTAGGATTTACACCTGGTAATGGGATTGCTGGATCAAATGGTTTTTCTATTTGCAACTTTTTAAGAAATATCCATACTGATTTCCACAGTGGTTGTATCATTTTGTAGTCCTACCAGCAGTAAATGAGATTCCCAATCTCTCCACATCCTTTCCAGCATTTTTTATTTTCTGTCTTGTTGAACTTTGCTATTAATGCTGGGGTGAGATGGTATCTTATGGTTGTTTTGATTTGCATCTCTCTATTG
>NW_006921987.1:180042-187086 GCF_000298275.1 Orycteropus afer afer | reverse complement strand
AGAATACAGTCTGCAGTATGGATTATGTCTCAATAGAAAGAAAATAAAAATCCTCACAACTGGACCAATAAGCAGCATCACAATAAATGGAGAAAAGACTGAAGTTGTCAAACACTTCATATTGCTTGCTTCTACAATCAACACCAATGAAAGCAGCAGTCAAGACATCAAAACATGCATTATATTGGGTAAATCTGCTGCAAAAGATCTCTTTAAAGTGCTGAAGAGCAAAGATATCTCCTTGAAGACTAAGATGTGCCTAACCCAAGCCAAGGTATTTTCAATTGCCTCATATGCATGTGAAAGCTGGATAATGAATAAGGAAGACTGAAGAAAAGTAATGCTTTTGAGTTGTGGTATTGGTGAAAAATGCTGAAAATACCATGGATGGCTAAAAGAACAAAACTGTCTGGAAGAAGTGCAGCCTGAATGCTTCTTGGAAGCGAGAATGACCAGACTTTGTCTCCCCTACTTTGGCCATGTCAGAAGGGACTATTCTCTGGAGAAGGATGTCATGTTTGGTAAAATGTAGGGTCAACAAAAGAGGCAAAGGTCGTCAACAAAATGTATTGACATGGTGGCTGCACCGATGAGGTCAGGTATAGTAGGGATCTTGAGGCTGGCACTGGACTGGACAGTGTTTCATTCTGTTGTATATATGGTCACTATGTGTCAGAGACGACTCAATGACACATTAACAACAAATAACAATTGGTTAGAGAGAACATATAGAAAGTGACAGTGAATGTGAATAGCTCCAAATCCCATATATGTTTGCTAATATCTGACCTTTGATCCAAAATAAAATAAAACCAAATAAATGGAGGAGATGTCACTACAGACTGAGCTATCTCTATGTTACAAAACAGAACTAGAGCAGAGGCGTCTGATATCTTTCCAGATAAATCTAAAGAGGTATGCATTTTGGTGTTAACACAGTGTTAGTCTCTTCCTAACTTTTTATTAGGAAAACAGACTCCAGAAGAAGAAATGTAGCATTGTTTGACACGGCATAACTCCCTGCTCGGACAATGTTTAAGTACCCACTTTAAAACTTTCAAAATCTCAAACAAGGCATTAAGATGTTGAACTGGCATGGAATTATGAATCATTTATTTTCATGCCTCAAGAATTACTTTATTTCAAACTTGAATGGTGCTTGTGAATTAAAATTAGATAATATTGGAAACTAACGTGGAAAAATACCTTTAGGTTTTACTAACATTATCACTACTCTCAGCTATTTTTTTTAAGTCTGCTTTTTAGAGACATTCTTTGAACAGTAATATTATTAGATTCTTTCCACATGTTTTTTGCACTTACAAATAAAACTGACACTTAGGTAAGGGATTTAATCAAACATATGTTGAAAATGGCCACTCAAAGGCTTTTCACTTTTTACTAATCATTTAGTCAGATTTCTAGGAAGTAAGCCAAAACTTTTAGCAAAAGAACTTGAGTAAAATGGTTTTTTGATTTTTGAAATCCACTCTCAAATAATAAGTAGCTTTATAGGTTCAGGTAATGAGGGCTTAAACAACCTATATTTATGTTAAATGAAATTCAATGTTTTGAAATGCTAGGAATTATAGCTAGAGGTACAGAGAATGAAATACACTTAATAAATATTCTTTCCTTTTTAAAAGTTTTGGCAATTTTGTTGATTAAAAAATTAGGAAGGCCCTAGCATTTTGCTAATTGCCATATATATTTTTGAAACTGCTGCCTATCGTAATAATAGATATGTCCATCAATCACAAAAATTTCCTCATACCTTTTTACCCCTCACAACTTTCTCAACCCAACATCCACCCCTCCACAAGCTATGACTGACCTGATTTATGTTACTATTAATTAATTGACATTTTCTAAGAATTCATGTAAGTGGAACCATAAAACATGCATTTTGGGGAGAGTGTCTGGAAGCTTCATTCAGAGTAATTATTTTGATTTCATGTATGCTTTAGTGTGTTTCAATAGTTCATTGCTTTTTATTGTTGGTAAGTATCCCATTGTATGGAAACAAAAAGTTTGTATATCCACTCATCTGTTAGTACTTTTTAATTGGGGGCTATTATGAATAAAGCTGCTACTAACTTTGTTGTATAAGTCAATTTATAGAAGGCAATTTCTCTTGTAGTCCAAGGTTGCTGAGAGTTTATCTCAAAAATGGACAATAAATTAAGATGATCATGTTTTTTTTTTTTTTTCTCAGTTTGTTAAGTTTGTTAATATAGTGGAATTATATTGATTTATAGGAGCTCTGGTTAGGCACTTGACTGCTAACCAGAAGGCTGATGGTTCTAACCCACCAGCCACTCCTTGGAAGGATGGTTGAACAATCCATTTCCTTAGAGATACCACCTCGGAAATCCAAGGAGAGGTTGCTATGAGTCACTCATAGCAATTGACTCAACGGCAGTGAGTTTGGTGGGTCTTTTTTTTTTTTTTTTTTTTAACTCACTTAGTTATGAGATGTTATCACAAAGTTATTCCACAAAGTCATGGTGAAAGGTATGTTCTCTGGATACTCTCAGGGTAGGTGAGTCTGACACGATAAACCCACTTTAACATTGTAATTTCCCAAAACTTTTGGGTAACTTCTGAAATATACCGAAACAGTTCTGGCATTTCAACTTCACTTAGTGTAGGCCACCTTCTGGTTCATATTTCAGTCTCCAGTACCAAGGGTTGTGCCTGGCTGGAGTTGAAAACTGGTTAGTACAAGTAAAGATGTGCTAGATGAATATATGAATGACTGATTGGGAGCCAAAAGAGGCCTCAAAGAAAACTGAGGCTGGGGGACAGGAGGTTATTTCTTCAAAATTGAGTCAAACTTGATAGAGCCAGAACTGTAACTCAAATACTTGAAGTGTTCTTACCATCCACAAAACAAAGCATAGTTAACTAAAAAGTTATAGGATTTGAACTCTCTTTCCCCTTCCCTCAATTCATGCCCCATTTCCTATGTAGTGACCTCCTTTAAGTAACTGTGGACAAGTAACCATGGGTAAGTTTTCAAATTTTCTCATTTGAAATCATTAATGGGTAATTATTAGAATCAAATGAAACTATGAAACTATGACAGGAAACAAGCATTGGAATGTAAAGCATTATGAGAACATTGGTTATTATTATTAATAGCTTTAGAGGCTTAGTGGCTTAGAACAAGGGTATTTGTGCTTGTATCTTTGTGAATTGTTTTAATTAAGATGGCCATTTCCTTGCTAGGAGGCTAGTTTAGAAAATGATATAGCCTTGTCTTTAGCCAGTAGAACATCCAAGCCAGTATTGGAAGGTAGCTGCTTACTTATTCCTTTCCTCTAGTAATTATCTCATTGTATATTTAGATTTTAATAGTTATGACAATGTTTGCAACTATCAAACTTAATTCTTTGATTGTTATTGTTAGATTTCAGTGATAATTCACGTAAGCATAAACTCAGTTAGGATTTAAATTTAAAGAAGGTATAGAATTTCTAAACTGTTAAACAATGCTTTTAAGTACCTTCAACCATGACAATTATCTTAATTCTGATTTTGAAAGGACTGTCAATTGCTTTTTAGAGAAAAGGTGAAAATGGAGAGGGGGAAATAATAGCTGTGTAGAATCTCTTTCTGCAAGTGACCTTCTTTTAACCTTTTTTAAGGAGGTATATTCCTAGTTAAGGAAGATGGGACAACTTACTTCCGTAGTGATACTGCCTCAGAAACTGAAACCCAAGGAGGGGTCTCTATGAGTCGGGTCTGACTGGACAGCACATAACAACAACAACAGTGACATAATGAGTAAGGCATTAGCTTCTAAAAAGAAAGTTGGTGGTTCAAACCCAACAGCTGCCCTGTGAGAAGAAGATAAGGCAATCTACTTCTATAAAAATTTACAACCTTTGGAACCCAATGGGGATTGCTGTGAGTCTGAATCAATTGGATGGTGATTTTTTCTTTTTTTTTAGTTATTTAGTGTCACTAAAAAAAAAAAAAAAAAACCTCACTGCTGTTAAGTCAGATCTGATTCATAGTGATCCCTCCTTGTGCTTCCGGCAGTATCACTATGGAAATAGATTGCCCAACCTTCCTTCCGAGGAGTGGCAGGTAGGTTTGAATCACCAGCCTTCTGATTGGCAGTCACACACCTTAGGCACTACACGAACAGAGCTCCCCTTAGTGTCATGAAGGCTATAATAAACTTTTTATGATCATATGCTTTAGGAGAAAATTATCTTGATTAAGTGCAAATCTAGCAATATTAATTGATAAGAAACTATTTAAAGAATACTGAAATGGCAAAATTGATGCCTCATTAATTTTGTAGGCTACAAACATTAAGTAGTTTTCTATTTGGATGTCATGTATTTCTCTCACTGAGTTATAATATTTACACCTATAATATGCAAGAGTGCTAAAATGGCTTATGATGGAGACCTCCTGCTTAGAATAGTCATTCTTTTGGGGATACAATCCTTTAAATTTGTGTTCAATTTTAACAAGTCTTGATTTAAAAAAAAAATCATTTAAATAAAAATCAGAATGAAATAGTCTAAAATTTATGTTTGAAATGAATGATACTCCCTATAAGAGAGAGAGGGAGAAATGATAATTTCCAGTGGAATGGCAAGCTATAAGAGATATGAAAGAATGGTAGCTGTTATATTAAGAAAAAGAAAAAAGTTTTTCATCAATTTTAGGTGGTAATATGAACAGAGGCTTTTATTTATCAACTTTTAATTTTTCAGTTCAATTTAAAAATATTCAGAGCATGAACAAAAAACCTTTGAGGATCTTAAGAAATTTATTTACACACACACACACAAAGCCTTTAATGACATTACTGAGGGAGGTTGCTTACAGAATAACTACATAAGAGAATGGATAAGATATCAGTCTAATTTTCTTGTTTTAAATAAGAAAACTGAGTGGAATTTTTAAATAAAATCAATAATAGAAAAAATATCTTGTGTGATAATCCAATGAATTATTTTTCAGCTATTAGAATAAGTAGTATATGGAACTACATTGGGTCATGATTTTATCAATCCCTTAACACGTAATGAATGTACACCCTAAGAAACATATTTCAAATCCATCTGTAGCAGTGTCTACACATTTAAAAGCTCTAGGGTGAAGTACATTCTCTAAATATATTAAAAAAAAAAAACTTTAAAATGAATCATTGTTTCATTTCTCTTAAAAATCTGTAATAGTCATTTAGATTTAATAGATTAGAATTATAATAAAGAACATATTCATGCTATTCATATCCTCAAACAATAGTCCTTGCCTTGAAATACTCTCTTTTCTTTTTTAATAACATTAATGCACTGATAAATATAACTGCATATTGCATTAAAATTTTTAAATAAAAATTCCTCCATTTGAATTGATCCTTTTGCTACTCTTCCCAGTAGTTATTATAATCACAATTTTCACTATCTCAGTTTTTCTTATTTTTTTTATTCTAATAAGCATTCAAAATGGACCCCTATACTATGGAAATGTAATTTTTCACTACTCCAAGTAAAAAGGTAAGAACAGTTGGTTTAATTATTATCATTCTCTCTCTCTCTTTTTCTCTTTCAATTTGTATTTTCCTGATTTCATGTAAGAATAAACATCGTTATAGGTACTTATTAGGTATGATAGGTTTATTAGGTATTTTCCTGTCTGGTGCATACTACCTGCTTATATACTTTGGCATTTTTTTAAAATTAGTCTGATGTCTTATTCATCCTTTTATGTGGTTGTTTTGTAAGCAACTACCCCCCCCCCCCCAATAATGTCAGTAAGGCCTTTTTTGAGTAAATAAATTTGTCAAGATCCTGAGAGAATTTTTTTCATGCTCTGAAGATTTTAATGTGATCAGACAAATTTAAAGTTGATAAAGCCTTTGTTCATTCTGTTAGGTAGCATAGTGCCTAAGGCACTTGACTACTAACCAGGAGGCTGGCGGTTCAAACCCACCAGCCACTCCTCGGAAGGAAGGTTGGGCAATCCTACTTCCGTAGTGATAACTGCCTCGGAAACCCAAGGAGGGGTCGCTATGAGTCGGGGCCGACTCGATGGCAAATAACAACAATATATATTTAAAAGTTTTGTTTTTCTTAAGACAACATCAGGTAAGGGGAGGGAGACAGGCCCCACCCAAAAGGCAGAAAGGAGGGAAAGCCAGGATGACAAAGCAGCAGGATCCAGATAAGGGAAAGGCAGAGAGGTTTCGAACAGCTAAGGGAGATGAATTTGTCTGTCAGTTTATGGTACTGTGGTGGTTTGTGTGTTGCTGTGAAGCTTGAGTCTGTGCCACTGGTGTTTCAAATGCCAGCAGAGTTGTACATAGTGCAGAGGTTTCAACACAGCTTAAGATTGAGATGGACTAGGAAGAAGGAAGAGGCCATCCACTTCTTAAGGAATTGGCTATGGAAAACCTTATGAAGAGCAGAGGAACATTGTCTGATATATTACTGGGGAACTTTATGAATAGCTGTGAAACATTGTCTGATACAGTGCAGGAAGACAAGTCCCTTAAGTCAGAAGGCACTCAAAATATGACTGTGAAAGAGCTGCCTCATCAGAGTAGAACCAACCTTAATGATATGGATAAAGCTTTCAGGACCTCCATTTACTGATGTGGCACAACTCAAATTGATGAGAAACAGCTGCAAACATCCATTAATAATCGGAACATGGGATGTACGAAGTTTGAATCTAGGAAAATTGGAAGTTGTCAAAATGATATGGAACACATAAACATTAATATCTTAGGCATTAGTGAGCTGAAATGGACTGGTTTTGGCCATTTTGAATCAGACAATCATATGATCTACTATGCTGGGAATGACAATTGGAAGAGAAATGGCATGGCATTTATCATCGCAAAGGATGTTTCAAGATCTGTCCTGAAGTACAATACTGTCAGTGATAGGATAATAACCATATGCCTACAAGGAAGATCAGTTGTTGTTGTTGTTGTTGTTGTTAAGTGCCGTCGAGTCGTTTCCGACTCATAGCGACCCCATGCACAGCAGAACGAAACACTGCCCAATCCCG
>NW_006921987.1:153290-178303 GCF_000298275.1 Orycteropus afer afer | reverse complement strand
GGACTATTCCTAAAATTGCACTGTAATGTACCAAACAGTGTTTCTTTGCTATTCATAGATCTGCTATTCATGATCTGCTATTCAGATCAGTTAATACTACTATTATTCAAATTTATGCACCAACCACCAAGCCAAGGATGAGGAAATTGAAGATTTTATCAACTTCTGCAGTCTGAAATTAACCAAACATGCAATCAGGATGTGTTAATTATCACTTGTGACTAGAATACAAAGGTTGGAAATAAAGATGAATCACCAGTAGTTGGAAAATTTGGCCTTGGTGACAGAAATAATGCTGGAGGTGGCATGATAGAATTTTGCAAGACCAATGACTTATTCATTGCAAATACCTTTTTTCAACAACACACACAGTGGCTATAAATGTGGACTCTGCCAGATGGAGTACACAACATAAGAATCAGATTGACTACATCTGTAGCAAGAGGCAAAGGAAAAGCTCAATATTTTTAGTCAAAACAAGGCCAGGCACTGATTTTGGAACAAACCATCAACTGCTCATATGCAAGTTCAACATGAAGTTGAAGACAATTAAAACAAGTCCATGAGGGCCAAAATATGACCTTGAATATATCCTTCCTGAATCTACAGACCATCTAAAGTATACATTTGATGCACTGAACACCAATGACCAAAAACCAGAATTGTGATATGACATAAAAAAATGTCATCTATGAAGGAAGCAAGAGGTCATTAGAAAGATGAAGAGGGAAGAAAAGACCAAAACAAATGTTAAAAGAGACTCTGAAACTTGCCCTTGATCAGTGTAGCTAAAACAAATGGAAGAAATGACAAGATAAAAGAACTAAACATAATATTTCATAGAGCAGTTTGAGCATACAAAGCCAATTACTAAAATGAAATGTGCAAAGACCTGGAGTTAGAAAACCAAAAGGGAAGAATATGCTCCGCATTTCTCAAGCTAAAAGAACTGCAGAAACAATTTAATTCTAGAGTTGCAATACAGAAAGTTTCTATCGGCAAAATATTGAATAATGCAGGAAGCATCAAAAGAAGATGGAAGGAATACAAAAAGTCACTGTACCAAAAAGAACTGGTAGATCTTCATCCATTTCAGGAGGCAACATATGATCAAGAACCAATGGTGTTGAAGGAAGAAGTTGAAGCTGCACTGAAGGAAGTGGTGAAGAACAAGGCTCCAGGAATTGACAGAATACCCATTGAGATGTGTCAACAAAGGGATACCCCACTGGAGGCACTCATTTGGCTATGCCAAGGAATTTGGAAGACAGCTACCTGGCCAAATGACTGCAAGAGATCCATATTTGTCCCCATTCCAAAGAAAGGTGATCCCACAGAATGTGCAAATTATCGAACAATATCATTAATATTGCATGCAAGTAATATCTTACTGAAGATAATTCAAAAATGATTGCAGCAGTATATTGACAGAGAACTTCCAGAAATACAAGCTAGATTTAGAAGCAGACATGGAATGAGGGATATCATTGCTGATGTCAAATGGATCTTGGCTCAAAACAAAAAATTCCAGAAAAATGTTTACTTGTGTTTTATTGACTATGTCAAAGCATTTGATTGTGTGGATCACAACAAATTATGGGTAACACTGAGAAGAATGGGAATTCCAGAACACTTAATTGTACTCATGAGGAACCTGTACATAGACCAGAAGGCTGTCATTTGAACAGAACAAAGGGACACTGCATGGTTTAAAATCAAGAAGAGAGTGCATCAGGGTTGTATCCTTTCCCCATCCTTATTCAATCTATGTACTGAGCAAATAATCCAAGAAACTGGACTATATGAAGAAGAACATGGCATCAGGATTGGAGGAAGAATCATTAACAACCTGCGATACACTGTCAACACAACTTTGCTTGCTGAAAGTGAGGATGACTTGAAGCACTTACTGATGAAGATTGAAGAATACAGTCTGCAGTATTTATTACATCTCAATAAAAGAAAACAAAAGTCCTCTCAATTGGACCTATAAGCAGCATTATGATAAATTGAGAAAAGATTGAAGTTGTCAAAGACTTCACATTGCTTGGTACCACAATCAACACCAATTGAAGCAGCTCTCAGGACATCAGAGCACATATAGCACTGGGCAAGTCAGCTGTGAAGGACCTCTTTCAAGTGCTGAAGAGCAAAGATGTCTCCTTGAGGATTAAGGTGAGCCTTAAACAAGCCATTGTATTTTCAATCTCCTCATATTTATGTGAGAGCTGGACAATGAATAAGGAAGATCAAAGAAAAGTTGGTGCTTTTGAGTTGTGGGGCTGGCAAAGAATGCTGAAACAAAGCTCTCCTAGAGAAAGTACAGCCAGAACGCTCCTTGGAAGGGAGAATGGCCAGACTTTGTCTCACCTACTTTGGTCATGTTGTCAAAAGAGACCATTCCCTGGAGAAGGATGCCACTCTTGGTAAGGTGGAGGGTTGATGAAAGAGGGGAAGGCCCTCAACGAAATGGATTGACACAGTGGCTGTTGCGATGGGCGCAAGCACAACAAGTATCAGGGAGCTGGCGCAGGACATTCCTTCATGTCTCTTATAACATGTCATTCTGTTGAAAATTATCATTCTTACTGCTCTCATGTTTTTTGATCATTTACTTCTCAGTAGCCTTTCTTGTTTTACTTTTCTGTCTCTTAAAATTAAATTTATTTATTTATATTTATTTTTATATAATTTATATCATCTTCACTCCCTAATAGTAGGATCCTGGTAATTCTTTTTTCCTTTTTATGTGTCATTCTAAGTTACTTTGTTGTTTCATACGCTTTGAAAATTTAGCATTGAGAAGCATATGACTCAATGTAAATTTACTTCTTGCTTCATCCATTTTCATTGGCCTAAATGAGTACACTGCTATTGGAATGACAGATCTTTCCAAGACAAATACTTTTCTTTAGAATTAGAAAACTAAATGAAGTAACCATTCGTGTTTAAAATAGGCAGAAAAAACAATCCACCACCACCACCACCTCCAAAGGCAAGAGGAAATCTTGACTTCTTACAGAGAAAAAAAAAAAAAAAACTGACTGTCATTGAGTTGGTTCTGTCTCATAGTGATACCTCCTTTGGTTTCCAAGGTGGTATCTGTAGGGAAGTAGATTGCTCAGTCTTCCTTCTGAGGAGTGACAGATGGGTTTGAACCACCAGGCTTTTGGTAAGCAGTCAAATGCCTTACACACTGCACCACTAGAGCTCCCTCTTACGGAGCAGTGGCTCAATTATGGTCTCATGCTGTTGACATAGTTTTTAATTTTCCCAAGATCAGTTTGCATTAACATATACCACTTCTTTATTTGAACAGCTAATTTAGAAGCAAAACAAGAAACTTCAAGTCCCAATATTTTCCACAAATAATCTGTAGTGAAACCAGCAACAGACTAATTTCAGAGAGTATTTTCATGTTGCTGGTTGTAGGCTGATTCAAACAAAAGTCTTTCCTTTCAAAGAAAAAAAAAATTAAATTTTTGTTTTTATAATGCCAAAGAAATTGCATGCCTCATAAGGATGCATCAAGTGGCAAGCTTTACTTGAGTTTGTTTTAGAGTTGAATCACACAGAATGGTTCCAAGTGTTATCATAACACTCATGATTTTCAAGCTTATGGTTCTCACTGGAGGCCCACATCTTAACTTTAATTTCTCCCCTACTGGAATCAACCTTGATGTTAGTTACAACGTCTGTAATTTATCTGAAAATACTTTAGCATAGGCAGTGATATGCTACATGGGAATGTGTTAGAATAAGCTATGACTCCAGGATCAGCTAGCATTGTAATCAGACACATAGGGTTTTGTGCTCAACAGCAGCATTCTAGTTAAAAATAAACAGTCCGAAAATGTCAGCAAAATAAATGATTATAGTAACAGATTATAACCCATAGAATAAAATAAACATCCATGAGGCCATACCTATATAAATAAATAAAGGAATAAATAAATTAATAATAAGAGATTGCTCTTTCTTGGATTAGAAAATCACCATTTGGCAAGCATCTTGGTAGTAGTTGTCTCAATCAATATCTAAAACTAGTGAGTGAAATTTTAATGAGAGAAAGGATTTATAGAGGCTCAAAATATCTTTCTAGAAAGCTCTTAGTGACTACACAAGGAAAAATAGTAACTTACAGTTGGGAAACCTGACAGATACCACATTAATCAAGTAATAAAAGTTAACAGTGCTAGTAATGGGACCAATAGATATTACGTGCCTCCAGACAAGTGTGGTAGTTAAGTTTGTGTGTCAACTTGGCTAGGCCTGGTTGAGAGGCTGGGCAGCTGGATGTAGTTATTCCTCATGGTAAGATTGGTAATTAACTCACTCCATCATGGAATGTATTGGAGCAGCAAAGTAGCTGTTTTTGGGATGTGGTCTGCTTCCCATATGTAAGAAGCAGTTTGGGGAATGGTGTCAAACTTATGGCACACTTGAACCCTGCATGTAGCTGTGTCTTTGTTCAGCAGCCTGCCAAGCTCTGCCGACCTTAGGATTTTCAATGGACTTGAATTAATGGCCAGCTGTGTGGTTTGGTAACATCAGGACTGTGCCATTTTATTTGTCAACCTTGGGCTTGTTAGCCTCAGCAGCCAGTAGCTGCCTGAGTGAAGAGATGCCTCTAGCTTCAGTGGGTTGAGAGCAAGAAGCAGAACTGAAGCCCAAGTTCGAAGGGCTTTCACACAGCCCCTAGAGCTTGGCACTTTGAACTCAGACTTCTAACCTCCTCAACTGTAAGAGAATAAATTCCTGTTTGTTCAAGCATCCCATTTGTGGTATATTCTTCTCAGAGCAGCACTAGGTAACCAGAACAACAAGGTACAATGAGAAGAACACAATAGCATCTCTGTGGTATTTTTTACTAAAAATGCAAAATATGAATTTAATCATAAAGAAATATCAGGGAAACAAAAATTGAGGGAAATTCTATAAAACCAAGAGTCTGTACTCCTCGAAAATGGCAAGTTCATAAAAGACACAGAAAGATCAAGGAAAAAAAGGTAATTTAAAGGAAACTGAAGAGGTATTACAACTAAATATCCTAAGAACATTTTTTTTGGGGGGGGTTGTTCTAAAGGACATTAGCGGGACAATTGGCCATATTGAAGAATTTGGGTAAAGAAGCATCATGATTACAACTTATTCTTAAAAGATTTAGAAAAAATATGCATATGTATATACATAGGCAGAAAGTGATAAGGCAAATGTGGTAAAATGTTATCACTTGGGAAATCTCAATAAAGCTATTATGGATTGAATTATGTCCCTCCAAAATATGTTTTAAATCTTAATCCCTACACCTGTGAATGCAAACTCATTTGGGAGTAGGGGTTGTTTATTATATTAATGAGATCATCAGTGTAAGGTATGTTTTAAACCAGTAATTTCTAAGGTATGAAAGAGCAGATTAGGCATAGCGAAAGTAAGCACAAATGAGGGGAAGATGATTGCCCCAAGGAAATCTCCTAGGAACTGAGAAATATAAGAGAAAAGCTGAAATAAGGATTTTTTTTTTCCCGGAGCAGACTGAAAGACTTTTCCCCTAGAGCTTGTGCCCTGAATTTGGACTTCTAGCCTCCTGAATTGTGAGAGGAAAAAGTTATTGTTCTGGTTACCTAGTGCCGCTCTGACAAGAATATACCATAAATGGGATGGCCTTAACAAACAGGAGTTTAGTTTCTTAGTTTGGAAGCTTTAAGTCCAATTTCAAAGTGCAAGGCTCTAGGGGCTGGGTGAAAGCCCCTCAACCTTGGGGTCCAGCTCAGCCTCCTACTCCCAGCCCACTGGAGCTAGAGGCATTTCTTCACTCAGACAGCTGCTGGCTGCTGAGGCTGAGAACCCCAAGGTTGACAAGTAAAAAGGTACAGTCCTGATATTACAAAACCACACGGCAGGCCATTAACTTCAGTCCATTGTAAGTCCCAAGGTCGGCAGAGCATAGCAGGCTGCTGAGCAACAACACGGCTACATGCAGAGTCCAAGCGTGCCATAGGCTAGAGACCATTCCTCAAGGTTTCTCCTTATATACAGGAAGCAGATCACATCCCAAAGGCAGCTACTCAGCTGCTTGTGGTGGATCCCACCTTGGAGCTGATTGTCAATCTCATCATGGGGAATAACTACCACCAGCTGCCCAGCCACTCAACCAGGCCCAGCCAAGTTGACACACAAACATAACCACCACAGTTATGTTCATTAAAACCAACCATTTGTGGTATTTCTGTTATAGCAGCACTGAAAAACTAACACAAAAGGGCAGTTTCAAATTTTCTAAGAATAAAAGAATTTTTAATGAGGAAGAATTCACAGTCGAAGGATGGTCTGTTTGTATTAGAACAGGAAGCCCACCATAGTCTATAGGGGTCTGCTACAGTTGTTATCTGTATCTGGATTATCACCTAATGTTTCATTATAAATTAAAAAAAAAATTAATTAGCACGTTTTTAAATATCTTGCTAAATGTTAGAAATGAATTCTGACTGCTAAATTAGGATGTTAAAGTTATATGAATTGAAAGAATCTCTAGAGATTCTTTGACCATTTGCATGAACAAATTACAGAAATACAGTAAGGCCTTAGCTTAATTTCTGAACAAGTCTTTGCTCATCCATCTTTGCCTAATATCAGCTAGAAGAATAGAGTAACACTTTGGAAGAACTCTTGACTTTTTCTTCTAGTAAGTATTTTATAAAGTCATGTTTAGAACACAATGTAACAAAGACATGAAATTTAGCACAGAGCAGATGAGAAAGCTGCCTTTTTTTTTTTTAGTCTGATACTTGCTTTCACTATAAACTGGTAAGGAGACCTAGTGGTACAGTGGTTAAGTGCTTGGCTGCTAACTGAAAGATCACCGGTTCAAACCCACCAGCCATTCTGCAAGATAAACATGTAGCAATCTTCTTGGAACAAACTTATAGCCTTTGGAATTCTGAGGCAGTTCTATTCTGCCTTATAGGGTCACTATGAGTTTGAATTGACTAAGCAACAATGGGTTACAAACTGGTTGTTGTTGTTGTTATGTGCTGTCGAGTCAGACAAGACTCATAGCGACCCCTCCTTGGGTTTCTGAGGTGCTATCACTATGGAAGCAGATTGCCCCATCTTCCTTCCGAGGAGTGGCTGGTGGATTTGAACTGTCAGCCTTCTGGTTAGCAGTCAAGTACCTTAGGCACTACGCTACCAGAACTCCTTATAAACTGGTAGCAATGCTAATCCTCACTGACCTCATACTCTTGGCAGCTATTGCTTATCTACCAAAAAGATGTAAGCATTGTACAATCTTAAACTGGTTTAGGCCAGTTTGCAATAATGTCCAAGTCTAAATGAAAATCTCAAAGAAGACTTCTCACTGTTCTCTCTTCCTTATAATATGAGGGAAATAAATTGATTCCTAAAGTTACCTAGAAAGATGCAGGGGAAAAAAAAAATAAAGTAGAATTGGGCATCTCAAGTTTTAAGAGGCTCCGTCTTTTCAGAATTAAATGGAAGAAAATTAACCTTTCGTAGATGATAGGGCTGTCAGTTCAGCATATATCACATTCCTAGACTTTAGGTAGATTTGTTTTGCCTAAAACTTTGTATCACCCATCAGCCACTCCTCGGAAGGAAGATGGGGCAATCTACTTCCATAGTGATACCACCTCGGATACCCAAGGAGGGGTCACTATGAGTCAGATCTGACTCCATGGCACATAACAACAACAACAAAAAAACTTTATATAATAAAAGTACCCATGAATGTGTATGTGAATTTGTGTAGATGTGTATGTGTCCTCTTTCATGCTAAAAATCTATGTAGTTTATTTTCTGTTAAAAAAGAAAAACAAAACCTAAGAGATTATTATAATGTTGTTGTTGTTGTTGTTATTGTTAAGTGCTGTCAAGTCGGTTTCAACTCACCGAAGGAAACATTACCTAATCTTGTACTATCCTTACAAACATTCCCATATTTGAGACCATTGCTGTAGTCACTGAATCAATAGTATCCCTTAATCATTCATTCATTTACCCATTCAACAAATGTGTACTGAGAACATACTATGCACCAGGGAATTTTCTAGGTAACTCAGATAAATCTGTCAAAACCAAAAACAAAAAAATACACAAACCCCAGACCTTCCAGAGTTACATTCTTTATTTTTTTTCAGAGTTACATTCTTTTTAATTTTTTTTTCTTTCTTTCTTATCATAAATTCTAAGTGACTATAAGGGAGCTCTGGTAGCATAGTGCCTAAGGCACTTGACTGATAACCAGAAGGTTGGGGTTCAAACCCACCAGCCACTTCTCAGAAGGAAGGCTGGGCAATCTATTTCCGTACTGACTCTGCCTTGGAAACCCTAGGAGGGGTCACTATAAGCTGGGTCTAACTGGACAGCACATAACAACCATCAGCAACAATGTGACTATAGGGTAAAATTTGTTACAGAAAACTGATTCCTTTTTAGAATATGTAATCCAAAGCAAATTAAGTAAATTTAACAACACATCTTGTGGTATTATTCTTTTTAGAGTACCAATGAACCAGTGAAATTGAACCTAGATATGTTCAATTTTCATCCAGTAGCATAATTTTCATGACTGATTTATACTGCTTTATGATGGAAAACATACCTTTCACTAAAATAAGATTTCTGTTACTCTAATCATTTTCTGTCCTCAAAGCAAGCTACACGAAACTGGTAAGAGAGATTTTCATGCTGGTATGTCCATTTAGTTCTTTCTAGATAGACTTCATTTTGGTAAGGCAGATACAGAACCTAACATTTCTAATTATTTTTATTGCAGTCACACAATATGAATGTCAAAAAGGTGTCTCCAGAACTTCTTACACTGTCACCTTTAATGAAGTTTGTTTAAACAGGTTCTTGTAGGTAGAACTTCCTTTAAGTCATAGAATTGTTATGAGAAATCTTGAAGACTCACGAGTGACTTGAACCATGAACTGCAATCTGTCTACCTTTTCCTCAGTAGAAAATGCTTAGTTCTTTGTTGCACTTTTTTTCTATATATCCTCAGTACCAAAACTGTTAGAAAAATAATTTAGCTCACTCTGTGGGGCCCAAAAGAAGTTCTGGTGGTGCAGTGCCTAAAATATTTGACTGCTAACCCTAAGTTTGGTTGTTCAAACCCACCAGCCACTCTGTGGAAGGAAGATGGGGCGATCTGCTTCCTAAAGATTTACCACCTTAGAAACCCAGTGGGATATATAACCATAGTCACTATGAGTCAGAATCAACTTGATGGCAGTGGGTTTGGTTTGGTTTTGATGGGGCCCACACCTGAAAGGTAACATGAGGAGTAGTTCACAGCTCTTTCATGATAACTATCTATTCAGTTTCATCCCTTTTACTTAATTTAGCCATATCACAGGTTGAAGATGATGAAATTTCTACCTTATTATTGTAAAGATCTATGTTAATGGATATAATTGCAATGTCCCAGAACTAACCAAATTTCTCTCTGATTTCATATGTTGAGATCAAGTCTTTACTAAGTAACTCTGTAATAAATAACAAAAATAAAAACAAAAAAAACCCAAACTCACTGCCGTGAGTTGATTCTAATTCATAGCGACCCCTCCTAGGGTTTCCAAGGTGGTATCTCTACAGAGGTAGATTGCCAAGTCTTCCTCCCCAGCAGTGGCTGGTGGGTTTGCACCACCAGGTTTCTGGTTAGCAGTCAAATGCTTTAAGCACTATACCACTAGAGTTTCCACCTGGAAGTTGTTGTAATAAAAGTTGTTGTTGTTATGTGCCATCGAGTCAGACCTGACTCATAGCGACCCCTCCTTGGGTTTCTGAGGCAGTGTTACTACGGAAGTAGATTGCCTAACCTTTCTTCAGAGGAGTGGCTGGTGGGTTTGAACCGCCAGCCTTCTGGTAGGCAGTGAAGGGCCTTAGGCAGTACGCTACCAGAGCTCCTCCGTAATAAATAGTCATTATTTATTTAATCATAAATTGTCACCTTTACAATTATTTTAAGGATAAATAAAATGACAACTTACATAAATTGTGCAGTGTGTCATGAAAATTTTCTTCTCATAGCAACAAGAGGGCAATCTGGCATACTCTTTATTCCCTGTATTTGTTTCCCATTTCCTCTCTTCTATATTCTATATGATAGATTTATAGTACTTTCCCTCTTCATCATCTAAATGATTTGCATGACATTACTTCATATTCGTCAACTTTAGCAACCGTATTACATATCTACTCTTCACTTTCCCTCTACTGTATTTTAGGTGACTTTTCACATTGATAACCAGAACCCCAAAGTTTCAAAACATCTTGACCCTACTTACCGTCATTCAAATTTAAGCTGTCCACATAGGTACACCTTACAGTACACTATCATCTACTCTTGCTTCTCTGTGAAGATATAATCATGGCATCAGTTTCTTTCAAACCTTCCAATGGGTTCATTCTTCAAAGTCTGATATTTACGGCATAATTCAATACTTTCCTCCAGTCCTATTCACTCAGCCCTCTCCTCATTTCATTCAATTGCTTACCTAACCTGACCAAGGTCAACCATTAAGCCATATTCTTTCATAAGCAGCTGAGAACTCATCTTTTTCTTTACAATACCTTGCTATTAACATACTGTTTCCTCCATCTCCATTTGACTCCATTAAATATAGCAGAAGAAAATTCAAATTTGCCAGGCCTCACTATAAGCCATGAAATCAAGCTGCACTTTAATAATGAATATTAATCATTAATTATTATTGAATTTATATGAAATTAATTATCTCTTCAATAACCCCCTTACATTAGTCTACACTTTTGCCAATCTCCAGATGCAGCAAAATCTAATCTTACCATTTTACTATGAGAGAAAGACTTCATCTTCTTATTTATTTAAAAAGTTAAAAACAGATGACTAAAACTCCTTCAAATTACTTTTACTTTCTCAAATGTTATTTAATTCTTCATTTCATTATAATTTAACTTCTGACATGAAGAAGACAGCAAGAAAAAAGAAAAAGAAAATGGATTTTCTACTTCCTAATATGGGTCGCTATGAGTCGGGTCCAACTCGACAGCACATAACAACAACAACAATAGAGGGTAACCTAAGCCACCCAAATTTCTTCATCTGTAAAATAGGTGTGAAAAAAGATATCTTAAAGTTGCTTCAATAATCAAATGAAATATTCTAACACTTGACACAGACTTCATAACTGATGACTTGTACTCAAATAGGTCTGTTCTCTTCCTTTCAGTTAAGCTCTTAATTTCTCTGTTTCCCAATTATTTGTTATTTCTTCTGCTCCTTTAATTTCACCTTGTTCGTTGATTATTTTCATCTTAGTGCACAAGCATACTAAATTTCCCGTTCTAAACAAACAAACAAAAAACACCTTCTCTTATTCTTGTTGTTGTTATGTGCTATCAAGTCAGACCCAACTCATAGTGACCCCTCCTTGGATTTCCAAGGCAGTATCACTAGGAAAGTAGATTGCCCATCTTCCTTCCAAGGAGTGGCTGGTGGGTTTCCCTTAATTTATTATGCTCTATTTCCACTTACTTCACTGCCAAGCTATTGTTGAAGATGTAGTCTACATTTTCTGCCTGTCTTTCCTTGTTGTTGTTGTGTGCCATCAACTCAAGTCTTGCTCACAGTGATAATATAGGACAGAGTACAACTTCCCCATAGGATTTTCTAGGCTGTAATCTGTCTGGGAAGGAATTTTGGTGGTTCAGAGCTTAAGGCATTTGGCTGCTAATCAGAAGGTTGGCAGTTTGAACCCACCAGCCTGCTCCATGGGAGGAAGATGAAGCAATCTACTTCCCTAAAGATTTACACAACAACAACAACTTCCTTAAAGATTTACAGAGTGAGAAACCCAATGGTTGGGATCAAGTTGATAGCAGTGGGTTGGGTTTGGTTTTTGGTTTAATCTTTATGAGAATCAGGTCTTTCCTCCCACAAAGCTTCTGCTTGATTCAAATTCTGACCTTTCATTTAACAGTGAACCATCAGGGCTTAACTCATCAATCCATTGACATCAAGATTCCTTGTACTCCATCTACTAAAACTTTCTATAATAGCTGCTCAACAATTTCTTTCTTTTTTTTTTTTTTTTTTTTTTAATTTTTATGGTGATTTGGGTAAAAGTTTACAAGCAAATTCATTTTCCATATAGCATTTCATACACATTTTGTTTCATGACATTGACTGCAATTCCCCACAATGTAAATGCTCTCTTCCCATTTCCTCCCCACAAATACCTCTTTCCTGTGTCCTTCCTTCCCCTGCACTCCCACCCCCCTGAGCTGTCTCACTGTGCAAACACTGCCTCTTCTGTTCTCCCATGATTGATTGCTCCAAGGGGTGTATCTACCTGATGTAAAAGTTCACCCCATATGCCTATCTATTATTTGGCTGGAAGCCACAGGAGTGAGTTCAGTTCTAGACCTGAAGGGTAACTAAGAGCCATAGTCTCAGGGGTCTCACCAGGCTCTATCAGACCAGCAAACCTGATTTTTTTTAATTATTATTTTGAGTTTTGTTCCACAATGTTCTCGCACTCTATTCAGGATCTCCTACACCATCCACCTCTGAGTATTTGACAGTGGCAGATGGGCACCATCTAGTTCTTTTGGCCTCATGGTCATATAGGCTAAGGATATTATGGTGTACTAGCCCCTTGGACTAATTGTTTCCATGTGTCTTTGGTTTTCTTCATTGATCAACAATTTCTCAACTGACAAATCAGAGGACCAGTTTTATGTCTCTATACATCATGGTCATGCTACAATGTTCAGTACTAGTTATTATCCTCTCCCTATCCTTCTCTTTCTGCTAAAATTTTGTGACACTATTCTTTTAGCTTTTCTTCAGATATTTTGTCTTAGTTTCTTAGTGTGGCTGTTACAGAAATACTCCAAGAAACTTACTGTCTCATAGTTTAAGAGGCTAAAACTCCAAATTCAATATACTAATTCTAATGGAAGGCTTTCTCTGTCTGCTCTGGGGGAAAATCCTTGTCTCAGCTTCTTTAGCATTGTCTGTGTTCCTTGGAGAGCTCCATGTGGCATCTACCTTTACCCTATTTGTGCTTCTTGCTTCTGAGCCTTATCTACTCCTGTTGTTTCTGTTGTTGTTGTTGTTGTTGTGTGCCATCGAGTAGTCTCTGACTCATAGCAACCTCACGTACAGCAGAGCGAAACACTGCCTGGTCCTGTTCCAGCCTCATGATTTTTGCTATACCTGAGACCATCATTGCAGTCACTGTGTCAATCCATCTCATTGAGGGCCTTCCCCTTCCTCATTGACTCTCTGCTTTACCAAGCATGATATCCTTCTCCAGGGAATTGTCCTTCCTGACAACTTGACCAAAGTAGGTGAGACGAACTCTGGCCACTCTCGCTTCCAAGGAGCATTCTGGCTGCATTCTTTCTATTCCTATTATACCTCCTACTCCTATTACACCTTAAAAGTGATTGGCTTAAAACACACCCTACTTACATGACCTTATTAAGATAACATAGAATATTTTATTTCCAAATGAGATTATATCCATGGGTACAACACATATTTTGGGGAGACTCAACTCAATCCATAGCACCTTCCTAAGGCACTCATCTCAATCTTCTTTACTGGTTCACTTTTCTTTAGTTATCTTTTAAAATATATATTTCCTTAAGTTATGGATGCAAAAAGCTCCTTAGCTGACATAGTAATTTTAATTATCTTACCCACTTTCATGATTTTACAACTCATTATGCAGAATACTCCTAAGTATATATTATTAGATTTGGCCTTTGTAGTGTGCTTCAAATCTATACTTCTGATAGAGTATTACTGTGGAGCTAGCCTGCAATACTAACTCCACAATAATCCTCTATTAGAACATCAAACACATTAAATCAAAGCCAGAATTCATCTTCTCCATTTAAACCCGCTCCTCATTTTATGTTCCTTTTAGAGTTAATGGCATAACTACATTTCCAGCCACCTTGATTTTGTGTTAAATACTTAACTCTTTCTTTCTTCAGCTACTGTAATCAAAACATCACGCTAATCTTAACACAAAACATTCTGAGAACAGTCGTTTCATTCCACTCATTTTCCATTCTCTCAAATATTTTCTATATATCTATTGGTCTAAATCTGGACTTCTCAAAAGGTTATAAATCCCACCCTATTCATCCTTCCTTTTTGATTACCCTTGAAAACAATAGATCTTTCACACTGCCTAAAAAATATATTCTTTTTCATAAATCATGTGCCCACAGCATGATCTCACCACAACCTAAATTTAAAAATTATACTTGTTACCTTTCATCATAGTTTCTAGTAATCTGAAACTTTATTTTTCTGTTACTGCTTCTGTACTTACGTTCATGATGCCACCTGTGTTAGTTAAGGTTATGTGTCAACTTGGCTGGGCCTGGTTTTGAGTGGCTGGACAGCTGGTGGTAGTTGTTCCCCACGATGAGACTGGCAAGCAACTCCATAATGGAATCTATCATGAGCAGCTGAGTAGCTGCTTTAGGGATGTGGTCTGTTTCCCATATAGAAGGAGACACTTTGAGAATGGTCTGCAGCTTTTGGCACGCTTGAATCCTGCATATAGCTGAGTCTTTATCTCAGTGGCCTGCCATGTTGTCTGCTGATCTTGGGACTCTGAATGGACTTGAATCAATGGCCTGCTAAGTGATTCAGTAATATCAACGACTGTGCTTTTCACTTGTCATCCTGGAGTTTGTCAGCTTTGGTAGCCAACAGCTAACTGAGTAAAGAAAGCTTCCAGCTTCAGTAGGCCAGGAGTAAGAGGCGGAGCTGAAGCTAAAGTCAAGGGGCTTTCACTCAGCCTCTAGAGCCTGGCACTTTGAACTTGGACTTCTAGACTCCAAAACTGTAAGAGAGGAAACTCCTGTTTGTTAAAGCCATCCCATTTGTGGTATTTTCTGTTAGCATGGCACTAGGTAACCAAAACACTACCTAACACATCTTTCTATTAAATCATATTCAACTTTAATACCCAAATCCACTGTCTTCCCAGGCAGCACTTTCAATTGAACTCTTCTTCTCTTGCACTCTAAAGTACTTTGCACTTGCTTTATTAAACAAAGAAAAAAAATTAGTACAGTTTACCTTTTATAAGAATTTAATATTTATTGACATCACCTACAAGATTGTCACTTCCTGATGTTTTAGTACAGTTGTTCAGACTACCTATGTCAAATCACTTGGAGCACTTTTTTAAAAATTAAGATTCACTTTTGACTCATTGCATCTGAATCTTTAGAGATAAGATCCAGAAATCAGGTTTTTTTTTAATAAATTAGTATTATATACTCTAATATCCAAAAAATTACTGATGAGTTAAAACAGCATCGGCTTTGGAATGAGATACATTCATGTGAAACTCTGACTCAATGTCTTTTTTGCAGTGACCTTGAACAGATTACTTGACCATTCAGAATAAGAACTTCCTTATCCATAAATTGTTGTTGTTGTTGTGTGCCATCGAGTTGGACCTGACTTATAGTGACCCCTCCTTGGGTTTCCGAGGCAATATCACTACAGAAGTAGATTGCCCCATCTTCCTTCCAAATCCATAAATTAGAGCACTTGAAAAATATTTCCTTTCACAGAAGGCAGTGAGGGGAGAAAATTTGTTCCTAGAATTATTGTAATAATATGCATGATATTATAACTATGAACAGGTAATTTATGAGCACATATAAATCCTATCAGTGATTGCTAGATATAATGATGACTCACTAACAAAAGTGATGGACTTTTAGATTAGAGGAATGTCAGAAAACAGTGTACATTTTAATTTTAGAAAAGTATTTAACAAAAATATATCCATTGTCTTTCACATGTAATTGAGAAATATGTTTGATGATTGTACTACATGGTATATTGCTAGCTGCCCAAACAACTGTATCCAAACAACTGTAGACTGTGTGAAGTAGTAGTTCTTGGGTATTGGAAAAAAGAATGTATTCTGAACCACAGAACCTGGAGAACAAGTGAGATTGAAATTCAGCCATATGCCTGGGGTAGAGCTGTTCCTACCTGCATGAAGTATATCCACAGAAAGGCGTTTCTGCTCTCAGGGCTTCAAGCTCATCAGCCTGATCTGCCCAATCATGTGTCAGATTTTAATCACATCAAAACTCTGTAAAATGATCCTACAGATTCATCTCAAGTTGGTTCCTGCAAGCAAAAATATGAAGATATGGAAGACCTCAAGAGATGTAATTTTGTACTTCTCAAAGTATTACCAAAAAGCTCAATAGGATATGGGAAGAGCAGTGATACAGCCCAAAAACTGACAAGAACTAGTGCTTAGAACAAAGAATGACTCAGCAACTACCTGCGGAGACCAATGATTAAAAGACCAGATGGGACTGAGGATGTCCCAGCAGATGCCATTCTGGATAGAGGGCAATACTGAGTAACAGATGCCCTCCCTCCTATAATTTGGCAATCTATACGTCCCTTGGGACTTAATAAAAACTTGGGCCAAGGAGTGGGTTAAACCCTGACTAACTGACACTGAGTTTCTATTAGCTGCTGAAATAGGGTTGGAAAGAAAAATTAGTTTAAGTAATATAAAAAGTGAAATATTTCATGGACTAATATTGATATCTGCTATGAAAATGTACATTGAGGTAAAATGTAGAATTAGGTAAACTATTTGAAAATTGGGAGTAACTTAGGGTATATTTATATAATAATTTTAAAAGAATTAGGGAAAGCAAGACAATTCAAGGGAAATGCCATATGGCTTATGCTTTCCCCAAATCAACACTAAGAAAACCAAGCTCACTGCCTTTATGGAAGTAGATTGCCCAGTCTTCCTTCCAAGGAGTGGCTGGTGGGTTTGAACTGCCAGCCTTCTGGTTAGCAGTCAAGTGCCTTAGACACTATGCCACCAGAGCACCTTGACTTTAATTTAAAATGTAACACTATTATTTTAGAATATATAGATGTTTTTAAGAAGTACCATTATCAGTATTCTTGCACTTTCTCTGAAACCTCTCCCAAGAGGCTATCCTGGTTTTTATACACCTTTAGGATCATCTTTAAAGGAGCTCTGGTGGTGCAGTTGTTTGAACACTCAGCAGTTTGAACCCACCTTCCAGCCACTCCCCAGGAGAAAGATGAGGTAGCCTGTTTCCCTAAAGATATACAGCCTTCAAAGGGCTGTAGGGCAGTTCTGTTCTGTCCTATAGGATCTCTATGAGGTGGAATCAACTTGATGGCAGTGGGTTTGATCTGGTTTTGATAGGAACAACTTTGTTAAAAAGCATTCATGCAATTGCATCACTGTTTCAAATCAGTAGTTCTACTGTATAAAGAGAACCAAACTCACTCTTACTGAGTCAGTTCTGACTCATAGTGATCCCACAGAGTTTCCAAGGCTATAAATCTTTACGGAAGCAGATTGCCTCATCTTTCTCCTGGGGAGTAGCTGGTGGGTTAGAACCATGGACCTTATGGTTAGCAGCCAAATACTTTAACCACTACACAACCAGAGCTCCTTCTAGTTTTACTGTTTATGAATGGAAAATTTAATAAAATGTATATAGTGAAAAAAGAATTAGCGACAACTATACTTGCAATTATAATACTTAACTTCAATAACACATTTTCTACTATTACCAAGATTGTATAACTAAATCTTTAGCTTTTTGTTAGGAACATCATTCCCTTTAGGCCCTGAAGAATGTCTTTGATTAAATTGTAAATCTGCCAAGGAAGGGTCCAGAGGCCCCAAAGCCCTGTAAGTCTCAGTCCTGTTTTTCTGTAACTTGCATTTGATGAGAGATTAGTCAGTGTCATATCTGATCTCTGTGCTTAGCTCAGAAATTAAATGACTTAAATGACAGAGAGATTCCAAATTCATCTGTCAGCTCAATGGCTTTAGTGCTGAAATGATATAATTTGAGTTTTGCCTCAACATGAGACATTTTCTTCTTTTACTTGCTTTAGATTCTTTCTAAAAACAAAATTACTTGAATTTGGATGAATAACAAATAACTGTATAACATATGGACATTAAAAATTATTTGCTTAGTAGCATTAGAAACTATATAAATAAAAATGATCAAAATATGCTTTCATAAAAAAGGCAAAAAAGAGATTTCTGTGAATGTAAATAATTTATCTTATAAAGCAAAATATCAAGTTTCTTTTAAAAATAACAATTGTTTTTATGCCGATTACAAAAACACTTGCAAGTCCTGAAAACAAAATTTTTTTAAAAAATTACTATAATTTACCTGTGAGTGATCCAATCTAACATTTTGATAAGTTACTTTTCAGGATGGGTAAGCACACAAAATAGCAAAGTTTAAGCTAAAGCCAGGAAAAGGCAATTAGTTTCTGAATTTTTTCCTTAATAATGTATTCTGAACATACTTCAATATATTAAAAATTCATCCAAGGTATCATTTTAAAGGCTACATATGATTCTAACCTAAAATGTTAACACAAAGTAATTAACATATCCCTCATTATTGGGTTGTTAAAATAGTTTTAACTCTTATAAATAACCAATGAAATGGAATATTTATGAACACACACCATTAATTCTAGGAGCTATGATGGTGTAGTGCCTAAGGTGTTTGACTGCTAACCAGAAGGCTGGCAGTTCAAACCTACCAGCCACTCCTTGGAAGGAAGACTGGGCAATCTATTTCCATAGAGATACCACCTCAGAAACCCAAGGAAAGGTCACTATGAGTCGGAATAGACTCAATACAGTGAATTTGGGTTTTTTTTTTTTTTTTGACCATTAATTCTTTAAGGAGAAACTCCAACTCTTTAATAGCAGGCCACAGAGTATCCATCTTCATTGATATTTTGTTTTCATGGCCAATTTGTCCTCCAGTAAGTCTCTAACATTTTATTCCCCTCCGTAATATTTCAGAGCATTCATTTTCTCAAAACTTCACTCACATAGAGCATTTCCCTCATCTTAACCAATTTGTAGTACACATCATATCCATTTTACTTTGCATTTATTTATCAATAGTTTTAACCTTTTAAAAATGTTAATTTAACTTTAACCTTAACCTGTTATTGTGAGTTGATTCCAACTCATAGACTTTATATGAGAGAGTAGAATTGTCCCATAAGGTTTCCAAGGAAGCAGACGGCTGCACCTTTCTCCCACTGAGCCAGATTAGAACTGCTGCCCTTTTGGTTAGCAGCCAAGTACATTTAACCACTTTGCCACCAAAAACAAAAAACCAAACCCAATGCCACTGAGTCAATTCCGACCCATAGCAACACCCTTGAGTTTCCAAGTCTATAAATCTTTACAGAAGTAGATTGCATCATCTTTCTCATATGGAGTAGCAGGTGGGTTTGAGCCACCAACCTTCTGATTAGCAACCAAATGCTTACCCACTACATCACCAGGGCTTCTTAAATGTGTAACAGTCACTAGTATATGTGCATACATGATTTTTTTAAAAAAAATTCTTCTCCTATAAACATTTTAAATTGGGTATTTACCTTGTTCCTTTTAAGGACTTCCTTTAAAGTATTAATATTTTGCATCAATATATTGCAAATAATATTTTTACCAGTTTTCTATTCCTCTTTAATTTTGAGTTCTTAAGCCCTCTAAGTATAATATATATGCATTCTATATAAAGTGCATAGCTTGATAAATGTTCACAAAACAGAACACAATTTAGCCAGAAAGATTTATCTCCTTTCTAGTTTTTACCCTTTCTCCAAATGTGACCAATGTGCTGACTGCTAACTATGTAGATTAATTGTATTTATTTATTGACAAATAATAGGAATTATCCACCACTCATCTATCAGTTTGTCATAGTATGGTGACTTGCCTGTTGCTATGAGCCTGGAGGTGATGCCACCAGTATTTCGAATACCAGCAGGGTGACCCATGGTAGACTGGTTTCAGTGGAGCTTCCAGATTAAGATAGAGTCAGAAAAATGAAGAAGCCATCAACTTCTCAAAGAATTAGCCAGTGAAAACCTTATGAATATCAGTGAAACACTGTCTGATATATTACTGGAAAACTTTATGAGGAGCCCTGAAACATTGTCTGATATAGTGTCAGAAGATGAGCCCCTCAGGACAGAAGGCACTCAAAATACAACTGGGGAACAGTTGCCTCCTCAGAGCAGAGTCACTTTAATGACATAGGGGGAGTAAAGTTTTAGGGACCTTCATTTGCTGATGGCACATGACTCAAAATGGGAAGAAACAGCTGCAAACATTCATTAATAATCAGAATGTGGAATGTATGAAGTGTGAATCTAGGAAAATCGGAAGTTGTCAAAAGTGAAATGGAATGCATAAAAATCAACATCCTAGGCATTAGTGGGGGGAGCTCTGGTAGCATAGTGGCTAAAAGCACTTGACTGCTAACCAGAAGGCTGGCGGTTCAAACCCACCAGCCACTCCTCGGAAGGAAGGTTGGGCAATCCTACTTCCGTAGTGATACTGCCTCGGAAACCCAAGGAGGGGTCGCTATGAGTCGGGGCCGACTAGACGGCAAACAACAACAACAACAACAACAGGCATTAGTGAGCTGAAATGACTAATGTTGGCCATTTTGAATCACACAATCATATGGTCTACTATGCCAAGAATTACATATTGAAGAAGAATGGTGTCACATTCATCATCACAAAAAGTTTCAAGATCTACCCACAGCACAATGCTGTCAATGATAATATAATATCCATACACCTTCAAGGAAGATGAGTTAATATTATTATTATTATTATTCAAATTTACACACCAACTACCAAAGCAAAGATGAAGAAATTGAAGATTTTTACCAGCTTCTGCTTTTGAAATTGGCCAAACATTCAATCAAGATATATTGATTATTGCTGGTGATTAGAATGCAAAAGTTGGAAACAAAGAAGAATCATCAGTAGTTGGAAAAATATAGCTGGGTGATAGAAATGATGCTGGAGATCACATAACAGAATTTTACAAGACCAACAACTTATTCAGTGCAAAAACCCTTTTCAACAACATAAATGGCAGCTATGCATCACCGGATGGAATATACCAAAATCAAATTGACAAGGCCAGGAGATGACTGTGCAACAGACCATCAACTGTTCATATGCAACTTAAAGTTGAAGCTGAAGAAAATTAAAGTAGTCCACCAGAGTCAATATATGGTGTTGAATATATCTCACCTGAATTTGGAAACCCTTTGAAGAATAGACTTCACACATTGAACACCAGTGACTTAAGTGCAGATGAGTTGTGGGATGACAACAGAACATAATACATGAAGAAAGTAAAAGGTCATTAAAAAGACAGGAAAGGAAGAAAAGACCAAATGGATGTCAAAAGAGACTCTGAAACTTGCTCTTCGATGGAGATTAGCTATAACAAAAGCAAAAAATGCTGAAATAAAAGAGCTGAACTGAAGATTCCAAAGAGTGGCTTGAAAAGACAAAGTAAAGTATTATAATGAAATGTGAAAAGACCTAGAGTTAGAAACCAAAAAGGAAGAACATGTTCAGCATTTTTTCAAGCTGAAAGAACTGAAGAGAAAATTAAGCCTTGAGTTCCAATATTGAAAGATTCTATGGTCAGAATATTGAATTATGCAGGAAGCATCAAAAGAAGATGGAAGGAATACACAGTCACTGCACAAAAAAGAATTAGTTGACCTTCAATCAATTCAGGAGGTAGCATATGATCAAAAACTAATGATATTGAAGGAAGAAGTCCAACCTGCACTGAAGAAATTGGTGAAAAACAAGGCTCCTGGAATTCATGGAATACCCACTGAGATGCTTCAACAAATGGATGCAGTGCTGGAGGCACTTATTTGTCTATGCCAGGATATTTGCAAAACAGCTATCTGGTCAAGTGACTGGAAATCATCTGTATTTGTGCCCATTCCAAAGAAAGGTGATCCAACAGAATATAGAAATTATCAAACAATGTCATTAATATCACACATAAGTAAAATCTTGCTGAAGATAATTCAAAAACAGCAGTATATTGACAGGGAATTTCCAGAAATGCAAACTGGATTCAGAAGGGGATGTAGAATGAGCAAAAATGTTGCTGATGTCAGATGAATCTTAGCTGAAATAAAAGAGTACTAGGAAGATATTTATTGTGTTTATTGACTATGCAAAGGCATTCAACTGTGTGAATCATAATAAATTATGGATAACATTGAGAAGAATGGGAATTCCAGAACACTTAATTGTTCTCATGAGCAACCTGTACATAGACCAAAAGTCTGTCATTTGAACAGGACAAGGAGAAACTGCATGTAAAATCAGGAAGGGTGTGTGTCAGTGTTGTTATCCTTTCATCATACTTATTCAATCTGTATGCTGAGCAAATAATCCAAGAATTTGGACTATATGAAGAGGAACGTGGCATCAAGATTGGAGGAAGATTCATTAACCTGTGATATGCATATAACACAAACTTACTTGCTGAAAATGAGGATTTAAAGCACTTACTGATGAAGATCAAAGAACACAATCTTCAGTATGAGTTACACATTAAAAAAAAATCTTCACAGCTGGACTAGTAAGCAACATCATGATAAATGGTAAGAAGATTGAAGTTGTCAAACATTTCATTTTACTTGGATCCACAATCAACACTAATGGAAGCAGCAGTCAAGAAATCAGACTTTGCATTGTACTAGGCAAACCTGCTGCAAAAGACCTCTTAAAAATGTTGAAGAGCAAAGATATCACTTTGAAGACTAAGATACACCTAACCCCAACCATGGTTTTTACAATTGTCTCATATATATGCCAGAAGGCTGGCAGTTCAAACCCATCAGCCACTCCTCAGAAGGAAAGCTGGGCAATCTACTTCCATAGAGATACTGCCTAGGAAACCCAAGAAGGGATTGCTATGAGTCAGAATCGACTCAATGGCAGTGAGGTTTTTTTTTTTTTTTTTTTCCATATACATATGAAAACTGGACAATGACTAAGAAAGATGGAAGAAGAATTGAAGCTTTTGAGTTGTGGTGTTGGCAAAGAATACTGAAAGTAGCATGGACTACCAGAACTAACAAATCAGTCCTGGAAGACATGCAGCCAGAATGCTCTTTAGAAGTGAAAATGGCCAGACTTCATCTCACTTACTTTGGTTATGGCCTCAGAAGGGACCAGTCCCTGGAGGAGGATATTATGGTTGGTAAAGTGGAGGGTCGGAGAAAAAGGAGAAGCCCCTCAATGAGATGGATTGACACAGTAGCTGCAATGATGGGTTCAAGCATGGCAAGGATTATGAGGATGGCTCAGGTCAGGGCAGTGTTTCATTCTGTTGTATACTGGGTCATTATTAGTTGGAATCAACTTGACAGTACCTAACAACAACAGGAATTATAGTGGATGTGCTCCTCTGTACCTTGCTTCTTTCATTCAGCATTATATTTCTGAAATTTATCCATACTGCTATCTTCTTTCCTTTGAATTCCATCGTGTGGCAACAATCAATTCTACAGATGATGGGCATTTGAATAGTTTTCAATTTGAGGTCATTAGATATAGTGCTGCTTATTAAACACATGATTATGAAAATAAATAGAAGAGTTGGAATATAAAGTTTATGAAAGCTTGAAGAATGTACAAACAAAAAAGAAGAGAAAAGTAAGTAATTATAAGTGTCTCAGGAGATAAATCCAAGTGGTCCAACAAATAAGGGGAAAGAAAGAAGAAATGGAAATACTTGAGAAGATGAAATTATTTCTACCAGCTGAAGAAGAAATAAGAAAAGGACTATCAATTTCTAGAAGGACAAATGAAAGAAGACCCATAGTAGACATATCACTGTGACACTTAAGCACATCAAGAATAAAGTCACCAAGAAAGAGAGATAAAACACAAATTGTGTTCAAAATGTGAGAAACACAATGGCATCTCACTTTCCATATGACATATCAGAATTAGACAATGAAACAATGCCATACGGAATCTAGATAAGAGAGGATTATATCAGCTCCTGCACCCTATTTCCCTGGGTCCTGTGTGCTGCTCAGAAATGTTTATGTGCCGAAGAACCCCACTGGTTTCCCTGATAATTTTTGCATTGAAGACTTCCTTTGTTCCCTTGACTCTGTTAGACCTGATTAGCTTCCCTTGTTGATTAAATTTCCACATTGGCTCTATCTGGAGCTGCCCCTTCTCCAGGTCCATCAACAAAGTCCACCTCTGCCCTTTGGCTTAATTTACAAGTCCAAATATCTCAAACATCCTTCCTATGGCCCCCATGGTAGGTCAGCTGGTTTTCATCTCTGCTACTTTTCCGTTCCCACAGAACATGCAGGGACTTATGGATCAATTCTGTATCACAAAGGAGTGTAGGGAGCTGAGGAAGTAATACATTATACCTTTTCTCTCTATAATAATGCTTTGCTGCCATGTTTACTCCATTGTGCTTGTCTGAGAACACATTTCTGTGGATCCTCATGCCTTTGGCTTTCCCCTCAACCATAGAATGCCTCACCCTGAGTCCCTTATGATGGGAAGCTAAGGGAAATCAGGTGTTCCCACTGCTTTTCTTTCCTCTGTTCCACAATTTTACTGACACTAAAAAGGAATTTCATTTACAACCCTTCTTCTCTGGCAAGGATGCCCTTTACATCATTTTCTTGATATTCTACTTGACCTCCCCTCTTCCATGGAACTATGATGATGAAATTGAAATGGGGAAATGAAGGATAAAAATATAGTAGTTTAATGGTTTTGGAATATTTCCTGACTACCTAACATGAAAAAAAAACAATATACATAATGGCATAACTCTACTTGAGAAAATAAAAAGGAAGTGCCAGAAGAACTGAAAACAAAAATACTGAAAAGTATTACTCTTACTCTAGGCAAAAGAATTGGGGATTAGGAGGGATAGGTCATGAGACAACTGCTTTTTATTATAAATATTTATGTACTGTTTAACATATAATTTTGCAATTCTAAGTCTATTTCTTTAACATTCATTACTCCATGAATTCTTTGTGTGTGTGTGTGTGTGTGTGTG
>NW_006921987.1:104526-144206 GCF_000298275.1 Orycteropus afer afer | reverse complement strand
CAGGAGGTGTGGGTGTAGTTGTATCTTATGGGGACTGTTGTTGTCTCCCTTTCAGGCTTGTGGGTCTGAAGTGTCCTTGGGGTTGCTGGAAAGCAGAATGTGTTCTTAAGCCCAGGAATCTGCAAGAGCGCCGTCTCTTTAAATATCCAAAATAGTCAAGCCACTCTTAAAGCTTCAAAATGGCGGTGCCCTCCGGATGAGCAAAAGTCCACATCTCAGCCTGCCTTTTTCTTCACCTTCTCCATTTATTCCCCAGCCCCTGTGCACAGTTCTCTGTGCAGTCCCTGGCTAATAGGGTGATTTTTAGGTTAATTCTTAGGTCCTACCAGCACTCAGGAATCTCCAAGCTGTCTGTGCCATCAGGATCACTCAGGATCGCTGCCAGACCACAGCTCTGTATGTCTCCTTTTTTGGTATTTTCACACAAATTCTTCTGCTAGTTGAGGTTTATTCCACTTTTATATCCTTCCCTTCAAGGCTCAGGGATCCAGGATTATCTTCGGTGTCTGTGTTAATTGGTCTCCCTTTTCTTTATTGAAGAGGGTCTGTGCAGTCTTTCTGCCTAGTCCACCGTCTTGCTGGAAACTTCCATGAATTCTTAAAGAACAGTTTCTAGTAGCTCAGGTTATTTACCATTTATTTTTCAAAGTGAACTTCTACAGGTAGTGCAGGCTGGCCTTTCAGTTGAATCCAGATACTCATTTGCCTTATTTTTACCATCATTTTTCTTCATATATGTCACAAAACTATCTTAGCTTTTAGAGTACTTAAAGTGCTCAATGCAAACATTCATTCTCTTGGTAAGAATTTTGCTCTTAACTTGTTTAACATTGTGGATTCTTCCAACTTTGCAGATAAGATATGTGGGGTAAATGTTGCAAGGCTTTGAGCAAGTTATTTAATCTGTCTGCACTTCTGCATCTCCATTTGCAGAATCAGGTAGTATAGCAGGCTCAATTGTAGGTACTAAAGATATGAGAGATATGAAATCTAAACTCTTCTACTGAACTTTAAGGTCCCCATTTCAGTACTGTGGTCAACAAAACTGGCTCTGAAGTTAGATCCTAGTGTCTAAGTTTTGATTCAAATTAATAGCTGTACAAGCTTAGTAACTCTTCTCTCTTAAGTCTATAATTCCCCTTGGCAATAAAAAATAATAATAATAGTACAACACCATTTTGGTTCTCTAATGCTGCTCTGACATAAAATACTACAAGTAGATGACTTTAACAAACATGGATTTATTCTCTTACAGTTTAGCAGGCTACATGCCTGAGTTCTAAGTGCCAGCTCTAGGGGCTGGGTGAAGGTCCCTCAACCTTGGGTTTCAGCTCTGCCTCTTGCTCCCAACCCACTGAAGCTGGAGGCTTCTCTTAACTCAGGCAGCTGCTTGCTGCTGGAGCTGACAAACCCAAGATTGACAAGTAAAATGGCACAGGCCCAAGATTATTAAGCAACATGACAGGCCACTAGTTCAAGTCCAGAAACAGTCCCAAGATTGGCAGGCAACATGGCAGGCTGCTGAATAAAGACTCAGCTATATGCAGGGTCCAAGCATGTCAGAAAGCTGAAGAACTTTCTCATGGTATCTTCTTATATACTGGAAGAAGACCATGTCCCTAAGGCAGCTACTTATCTGCTCACAGCAAATTCTGCTATAGAGTTGGTAAGTCTCATCATAGAAAATAACTATATCCACCTGTCCAGCCACTCAAATACCAGGCCTAACCAAGTTAACCTTAATTACCACAAACACTCATTGAGTTGTTAGATTATTAAATGAGATAATAAACATAAAGTTACTAAAATTTCCTCCATCTTGCCTCTCTTTGAGGGTTTGTGGAAATATTATTTTATTTATTTTTTTATTATAATCATTAACTTCATATTAAAAAAACAACCCCATTGCTGTAAAGTTGATTCCAACTCCCACGTGTTATAGAGTAAAACTGCTCTATTGAGTCTTCTTCACTGTAATCTTCATGGACTTTCTTCTGTAGAGCCACTAAGTGGGTAGTTGAGCACAAACCATTTGTGCTACTCACTTATATAATTTAGTTTTAAATAATTAAAATTACTATTTCTTTCAAAATTGTTTTATCATTTATATTTGTATAAGCATATTAAAAGGAATATTTAGACAATTAAATTTATTATATTTGTTCATTATAGTACTGTATACTATCAGGAATCCCTTGGTGGCACAGACAGTTAAATGCTTGGCTACTAACTGAAAGGGTGATAGTTTTACTACCCAGACATGCTTTGAAGAAAGGTAATCTACTTCCAAAAGGTCACAGCCATTGAAAACCCTATAGAGCTCAGTTCTGTCCTGACATACATGGAGTTGCCATGAGTCATAATCAACTCGATGGCAACTGGTTAGGATTTAATATATTTGTCATCCTATTTCATATGTTCTTTGTAGCTATTCATTACTTGGTTAATTGGAGTGCTTATTTGGGTAATATTTCATGAATGTTAACACCAGTTAACAAGGCTCCAGAGAGATGGTTCTCCTGCTTCTCACAAGTCAGCATTGACCTCAACACTCACTGCCCCTAGTTTAAGTAAATCCTCCTTCTCTTTAGGAAAGTATCCTTAAGATCTGGTTCCTGTTTAGGAAAATATCCTTTGTCTTTGACTTAGCCCTCCTATTACTAAAATATGTGGGATTGAAGCCACATCATTCCCAGGATTTCCAGGTCCCATTGAAATTTTGACTGCAGAATACTATCAGTTACCAACTGCAAAGAATTTGTAAGTTCTCACTTCCTACTTTGTCTTTTACACACTCTGTGTAACATGAAGTTACCAGGATTTACCAAGATTTACTATATTAACTCCATAGCAAGAGTTCACTGGTCTTTCTGGATAAAGACCTGTGAGGAATTTCTTCAATGATTTCTTTTCATCTTATACCATCTGTCCTCTATTTAGCAGAAATATCTTTAGTTTGTGGAATAAAGTTAACATCACTGTGTGTTTTAATAAAGTTTAATATTTCTTCCCCTTGTGTTTTATGTTTTCTTTGGCCATTTTATTTGGCTTCTGTGGGTAAATTTGGAAAATTGTTTATTATTCTCCTATCATTCCTGGGATGATGTGTGATATTTAATATTACCAAATAGAATTCTAAAATATGTCTGAGTTGGGGGTTAAACTAATTACATTTGGTTGTTGGAATGATTATTTCACATCCTGGAAACAGAAAATAAAAGTTGCCATATGTCTAAGGTATTATTTTATTAATTTTTCCTGGTAAATAGAGAGTTTTGTAAAAACTTCCAGAAGTTCATCATTTCAGAATATATGCCTATTTATTTGTTTGTTTTATATTTTACCTTGTTTATTTTATTCTATTTATTTTTATTTCTTATTTAGAATTATAATATTTTGTTATATTGGATCACCAATCTTAGATTTCTCTAAACATAGTAATATCTCATTGTCTTTCTTCTATCATATTCCATTTGATTCCTGGAGCTCTATCACTGATTTAATTTTCTGTAATGTATATTCTTTCTTTACTGTTTTTGAGTGGATTTCAATTCTACCATTAAATACCATGAACTGCTGGAAGAATGAACAAATCTGTCTTGAAAGAAGTATAACTAGAATGTTCCTCAGAAGTGAGAATGAAGTCTATCTCACGTACTTTGGTCATGGGACCAGTCCTTGGAGAAGGATATCAAGCTTGGTAAATAGCAGTCAGTGAAAAAGGATCAGATCTTCAACTGGATAGATATGACACAGTGACTGCAATGATGGACTCAAGCATAGCAAAGATTATGAGGATGGAGCAGAACAAGGCAGTGTTTTCTTTTGTACACAGGATCTCTATGAGCCAGAACCAAGTCGATTGCACCTAACAACAACAACATTACATTTCTATTTTATTATTTTATTTTTGCAGTGTTTCCTCCTCTCCCCTCCCACCTCTGGTAACCAACAAAGAAAGTTTCCTTCCATATATAAACTTTTCCTTCACTTTTTATAATAATGAACTAATACTATATTTGTCCTTCTTTGATTGCCTTATTTCACTCAGCATAATGTACTCCAAGTTCATCCATGTTATGTGGTGTTTTACAGATTCTACATTATTCTTTATTGTTGCATAGTATTCCACTGTGTGTATGTACCATAGTTACTTTATCCATTCTTCAGTTGAGGGGCACCTAGGTTGTTTCCTTCTTTTTGCTATTGTCAACAGTGCTGTGATGGCCATGGGTGTGCATATATCTGTTCTTGTCCTGGCTCTCATTTCTTTATACCTAGTAATGGGATTACTGGATCAAATGGTGTTAATAATTCCACCTTTTTAAGGAATCACCATATTGTTTTCCACAGTGGCTATATCATTTTATATTCCCACCAGCAGTATATGAAAGTCCTGATCTCTCCACATCCTCACCAGCATTGTTATTTTCTGTCTTGTTGAACTTTGCTACTAGTCCTGAGCCAGATGTTATCTCATTGTTGTTTTAATTTGCATCTCTCTGACAGCTAATAATCATGAACTTTTCTTCATGTGTTTGTTGGCCGCCTGAATATCCTCTTTGGTGAAGTGTCTATTCATGTCTTCTGCCCATTTTTTAATTGGATTGTTTGTCTTTTTGTTGTTGAGTGTGGGAGTTTTCTATAAATTTTAGAGATAAGTCCCTTGCCAGATATGTTGTTGCCAAATATTTTTTCCCAATCTGTAGGTTCTTTTTTGACTCTTTTGGAGAAGTCTTTGGAAGTACATAAAAATTTAGTTTTTAGAAGATCCCATTCATGTACTTTATCTTCTGCTGTTCGTCCATTTTGGGTTATGCTTGACAGTCTATTTGTGCCATAAATTAGGGCCCCTAAATTTGCTCCTAATTTTTCCTTGAGGAATTTTATACTTTTAGGTTTCACATTTAAGTCTTTGATCCAACTGGAGTTATTTTTTGTAAATGGTGTGAGGTATGGATCTTGTTTCATTTTTCTGGAAATGGATATCCAGTTTTGCCAGCACAATTCATTAAAGAGACCATCTATTCCCCATGTAATGGATTTCAACCCTGTTCTGGTTACCTTGTGCCATTCTGACAAGAATATACCACAAATGGGATGGCCTTAACAAAGAGGAGTTTATTCCTACAATTTGGAGGCTTTAAGTCCAAGTTCAAAGTGCCAGGCTCTAGGGGCTGGGTGACAGCCCCTCAGCCTTGGGTTACAGCTCTGCCTCCTGCTCCCGGCTCACTAAAGCTGGAGGCTTTTCTTCATTCAGCTTCTGGCTGCTGAGGCTGATAAACCCAAGGGTGAGAAATAAAATGGCACAGTCTCAATGTTACCAAACCATATGGCAGGCCATTAATTTAAGCCCATTGAAAGTCCAAAGGTTGGCAGAGCATGGCAGGCTGCCGAACAATGGCTTCATGCAGGGTTCAAGGTGCCATGAGCTAGAGACTACCACAAGGCTTCTTCTGATATACAGGAAGTAGACCACATCCCAAAGGCAGCTGCTCAGCTGCTTGTGATAGATCCCACTATGGAGTTGATTGCCAGTCTCATCATGGGGAATAACTACCACCAGCTGCCCAGCCACTCAACCAGGCCCAGCCAAGTTGATATACAAATTTAACTACGACAAACTCTTTGTCAAAAATCAGTTGACCATAGGTCAATGGATCTGTTTCTGGGTTCTCAATTCTGTTGCACTAGCACTTACTGATGAAAGTTGAAGAATACAGTCTGAAGTATGGATTACATCTCAACATAAAGAAAACAAAAATTCTCACAGCTGGACCAATGAGCAGCATCATAATAAATGGAGAGAAGATTGAGGTTGTCAAAGAATTCATATTGCTTGGTTCTACAATCAATGCCAATGGAAGCAGCAGTCAGGACATTAGACGACGTGTAGCATTGGGAAGGTCAACCGCGAAGGAACTGTTTCAAGTGTTGAGGAGCAAGGATATCTCCTTGAGGACTAAGGTGTGCCTGACATAGGCCATGATATTTCCAATTGCCTCATATGAGTGTGAGAGCTGGACAATGAATAAGGAAGACCGAAGAAGAGTTGATGCTTTTGAGTTGTGGTGCTGGTGAAGAATGCTGAATGCACCATGGACTGCTAAAAGAACTAATAGATCTGTCCTGGAGGAAGTGCACCTGAAATGCTCCTTGGAAGCAAGAATGACCAGACTTCGTCTCATCTACTTTGGTCATGTTTTCAGAAGGGACCATTCCCTGGAGGATGTCATGCTTGGTAGGGTGGAGGGTCGACAAAAGAGTGGAAGGCCTTCAACCACATGGATTGACATGGTGGCTGCGATGATGGGCTCAAGTATAGCAGGGATCATGGAGCTGGTGCGGGATCAGGCAGTGTTTCGTTCTGCTGTGCATGGGGTTGCTATGAGTTGGAAAAGACTCAATGGCACCTAACAACAACAGTCTACATGTCTGTCATTGTACCTATATCAGGCAGTTTTGACTACTGTAGCTGTTTTGAGATCTGGAGTGTGAGACCTCCTACTTTGTTGTTCTTCTTCAGTAGTGCTTTGCTTATCCAAGATCTCTTTCTTTTCCATATAAAATTAGTGATGGTTTTTCCATACCCTTAAAAAATGTTGATGGGATCTGGGTTGAGATTGCATTAAATGTATAGATTGCTTTGGGTAGTATTGACATTTTTACAGTGTTCAATCTTCTTATTCACGAGCATGGTATATTCTTCCATTTATGTAGATGTCTTATGGTTTCCTGAAGCAGTCTTTTATAGTTTTCTTTGCACAGGTCTTTTGTGTCCCTGGTGAAATTTATTCCCAAGTTTTTGGTTTTTTTGGTTTTTTTTTTTTTTTTTGGTACCTATTACACAAAACAGGGAGCTCTGGTGGCATAATGCCTAAGGCATTTGACTACTAACCAGAAGGCTGGTGGTTCAAACCCACAGCCACTTCTCAGAAGGAAGGTTGGACAATCTACTTCCATAGTGATACTGCCTCAGAAACCCAAGGAGGGCTTGCTATGAGTCAGATCAGACTTAACGGCAGTGTGTTTATTTTGGGGGGCTTTATTATAGATGGCATTGATTTCCTTATTTTCTTTTCAGCAATCTCTTTGCTGGTATACAGGAATCCAACTGATTTTTGTATGTTGATCTTGTATCCCATCATTATGTTAAATCTTTTAATTAGTTTCAGTAAGTTTTTTTGCTGAATCTCTTGGGTTTTCTTTGTATAAGATCATATCATCAGCAAATAGGGATAGTTTGACTTCTTCCTTACCAATTTGGATGCCTTTGATTTCCCTTTCTTGTCTTATTGCCCTGGCTAGGACTCCCAATACAATGTTGATAAAAGTGGTGATAGAGAGCATTCTTGTATGATTCCTGTCCGCAAGGGGAATGGTTTCACTGCCCTTTATTATGTTCAGGAATTTCCCTTCTATTCCAATTTTTCTGAGAGTTTTTATCAGGAATATGTGTTGGATTTTATCAAATACCTTTTCTGCATCTATTGATATGATCATGTGATTCTTTTTCTTTTATTTATGTGATGGATGACGTTGATTGTTTTTCTAACCTTGAACCATCTTTGCATACCTGGTATGAATCCCACATGAACATAATGTATTATTTTTTGGTATGTTGTTGGAGTCTATTGGCTAGAATTTCGCTGAAGATTTTTGCATCTATATCCATGAGGGTCTATAGTTTTCCTTCTGAGTGATGTCTTTGTCTGGTTTGGGTATCAAGGTTATGCTTGCTATATAAAATGAATTTGGGAGGATTCCATCCTTTTCTGTGTCCTGGAATAGTTTGAGTAAGATAGGTGTCAATTCTCTGAACGTTCAGTAGAATTCTCTAGTGAAACCATCTGTGCCAGGGCTTTTCTTTGTTAGTAATGTTTTTATGAGCCGTTCAATTTCTTCTTTTGTTATGGCTCTGTTCTAATTTTCCAACTCAGTCTATAGTATTATGTTTCTAGAAATCTGTCCATTTCTTCTAGATTTTCAGATTTGTTAGACTACAGTTCTTCATAGTATGCTGATATTATCGTTTTAATTTATGTTGGTTCTGTTGTGATGTTGCCCAATTTGTTTTTTATTCATGTAATTTGTATTCTCTACTCCTTTTCCTTTGTTAAATCTGCCAGTAATTTGTCAATTTTCTTAATCTTTTCAAAAAACCAACTTCTAGTCTTGTTGATTTTTTCTATTGTCTTTCTATTTTCTGTTTCATTTATTTCTGCTTGAATCTTTATTATTTCTTTTTTTCTGGTGACTGTAGGCACTTTTTGCTGTTCTTTTTCTAATTTTTGGAGATGGTGTGTTTAACTGTCTATTTTGGCTCTTTCTTCTTTTTTGTTGTGTGTATTTGTTGCTATAAATTGACCTCTGATCACTGCTTTTGCTGTGTCCCAAAGATTTTGGTATGTTGTGTTTTCATTCTCATTTGATTAAAGGAAATTTTTAATTTCATTATTTATTTATTTTATTACCGTGCCATTTTCAAGGAGACTGTTATTCATTTTCCATGTGTTTGCTCTTTTTTCCATTGATCTTCCTATTGTTGATTTCTAATTTGATAGCATTGTGATCTGAGAAGATGCTTTGCAGTATTTAAATGTTTATAAATTTATTAAGGCTTGTTTTGTGGCCTAAGATATGGTCTATCCTGTAGAATGTTCCATGGGCACTGGAAAAGAATGAATATTGTGCTGTCATTGGGTGGAGTGCTCTATAGACGTCTACAAGTTCAAATTGGTGGATTGTATCGTTTAGTTCTTCTGCATCTTTGTTGAGTTTGTTTCCAGTTGTTCTATCTCTTTGAAAGTGGTATATTAAAGTCTCTTACTATGACTGAGGAGGCATGTTTTTGTATATTGAATTCTGTTAAAGTCTGACTTATGTATGTTGGGGCTCTTTCATTTGCTGCATAAATATTTATTATGGTTATGTCCTTTGGTTCAATCCATCTTTTAATTGTTATATAATGTCCTTCCTTATCTCTTATGGTGGTTTTTGTCTTAAAGCCAATTTGATCAGAAATTAGTATTGCCACACCTCCTCTTTTATGGTCGCCATTTGCTTGATATAGCTTTTCCCAACCTTTGATTTTCAGTCTATTTGAGTCTTTCTCTCTAAGGTGTATCTCTTGTAGACAGCATATTGATGGGTTATGTTTTCTTATTCATTCTGCAACTCTCCATCTCTTGAGTGGTGCATTTAATCCAGTGACATTCAGTGTAATTATTAACTAGTATGAATTTGTTGCTGTTATTTTGTTCTGTTTTTTTTGTGTGTGTGTGTGTGTTACTGATTGTTTTGTTCCATATAATTTTCTGTGCTGAACTTGTTTTGTTTATGAATCATGTTATTACTTCCTTCATTACTATTGTTTTAGTATTTGTTAAATATTTGTGCTTGTCCTCTTTTTTATTTTGATACAAAGGTTTATCATTTATCTTTGAGGTTACTCTGTGATTTATAATTTTCTCCCCAAGTTTAGAACAGTCCATTCTATCTTTCAACTCTCTTGACTTCCACACCATTTAGAAGTTCTGTAACTATACTATTTTTTCCCTCTTTTTGGTTTGTAGTTGTCCTCATTTGCCAATTGATCCCTTGGGTTCCCTGTTTACAATCTTGTAAGCTTATTTTACTTTGGATACTTCCATAATTGGGATGGTTTCTGGATTATATCGTAATGTGTGTCAATGGTCAGTTGTTGTTTGTTGTTGTTGGTTCTCTGTCCAAAGGACTACCTTTAGCATCTCTTGTAAAGTTGGTCTGGTTTTAACAACTTCCCTTAATTTCTTCTTATCTGGAAATCTCCTAATTTCACCATAATATCTTAGGGACAATTTTGCTGGGAATATAATTCTTAATTGGAAAGTTTTCTCTTTCAGGGTTTTATATATACCATACTATTGCCTTCTCAACTGCATGGTTTCTGCCAAAAAATCAGAGCTTAGTCTTACTGGTTGTCCTTTGTAGGTAACTTTTCATTTTTTCCATGCTGATTCAGGATTCTTTCTTTGTCTTTGGTTTTGGTGAATTGGATGATGATATGTCTTGGTGATTTTCTTTTGGGGTCTATCCTATTTGGGGTTTGTTGGACTTCTTGAATGGATATATTCTCATCTTTAATCATATCAGGGAAATTCTCTTCCAATAAACCTTCAACAATTTTCTCTGTGGTTTAATTTGCTTCTTCCTGCTCTAGAATTCTAATTACACACAGGTTATTCCTTTTGATGTTGTCCTATATGAACCTTAGGCATTCTTAATTTTGTTTTGATTTTTTTTCTGATTGATCCCTTTCCAAAGTAGTGTTGAGGTATTTGCTTTTAATCTCACTAACTCTGTCTTCCATTGATTCATTGTACTCCTTTGTCTGTTCAATATGTTATCTATTTCTGAGAATTTAGTATTAATTTTCTGTACCTCTATCTGCAGATTTTGTGTCATTTCAGATTTTTCATTTATTTTGTCATTTTGTTCCTTTATTGTCTTCTGAAATTGTGCTAGGGTTTTCTCTGTGTTTTTCTTAATTTTGTCAGAGTTCTTTTTCCTTGATCTGTCTCTCAATCCATTGAAGGTACATAATTATATTTTCTTTTTAATTTCTTATTAGGCAGTTCCAGTGCTACTTCTTCCTCAGGGATGTGTTCTAGGTCTGTATCCTTGTCCCTTATTTCTACTGCTTTATGTTGCTTCTTTGTGTGGACTGTGATAATCTGTTGTCTTCAAGATTTGAGACATTTTGTGATTATATTTCCTTGGTGATTGTATGTTGGAGTGATTCACACAAGATTTTCTTTTTCTTTGTTTTGTTTGGATGTATCTGAGTAAACAGAGTACTGTGTTTCTCTATTCGCTAGTTGGCAGCACTTGTGCATTCACCACCTGTCTCCTTTCCAGTTGTCAGTCTCCCATACGTCCAGTGCTGTCTTTGGCAAGAAGAGCCTATTCTTAGGTCCCTGGAATCTCAGTGAGAATGCTGTGACTTTAAATATCCAAAATGGTTGCCACCTGTAAACATTCAAAATGGCTGTGCTCTCCGGACAGCTGAAAGTCCACAGCTCAGTTTGTCTCCTTCTTTGCTGATTCCCTTTTCAGTCATCAGCTACCCATGCAGTAGTCCATGAAGCTCTCTGTGAGCAGGGCTGATTTTCAGGTTGTTTCTCAGGTCCCAATACCAATGCAAAATATTCAGACTGTCCATACCATCAGGACAGCTGGCAGTTCATATCTCCATTTATCTCTTTCCTCATTGTTTTCATTAGGTTCTTCTACTAGTTGATGTTTAATCCACTTCTGTATCCTTTCTTTCAAAGCTCAAGGCTCCAGGATTATCTTCTGAATCTGTATCAATTGGTTTCTCTTTTCTTTGTTTGAGAGGGACTGTGTAGCTTGTCTTCCTGTTCTGCCACCTTTAGGAAATCACTACAACAACATTACATTTTTAATCATTAAATTTTATATTATTTCCTTATCTCTCAATTTCATTTTTTAATTTCTTCTTTTATGTTAAATGTATAGCTCATTTTCTTTACAAAGTGTATGACTCTTTGAACTCTTTAAAAAAGCTCAATGAAGAAAGTTTTTCAAAAATATATTACAGTTTTTTAGTAGTAATTCTTTTACAAGTTCTTGCTGTTGTGTTTAGGAGCCACGGAGTCATCTCTGACTCATAGTGAAACTATGTACTACAGAACAAAACTCTGCCCAGTCATGTGCCAGACTCACGATCCTTGCTATACTTGTGCCCATCATTGTACCCACTGTGCTAATCCATTTTCTTAAGGGCCTTCTCCTTTTTTCTTGACCCTCCACTTTACCAAGCATGATAACCTTATCCAGGGAATGGTCCCTTCTAACATGACCAAAGTAGGTGAGACTAAATCTGGCCATTCTCATTTCCAAGGAGCATTCTGGCTGCACTTCTTCTAGGACAGATTTGTTAGTTCTTTTAGCAGTCCATGGTACTTTCAGTATTCTTCACCAACAACACAACTCAAAAAGCAACAACTCTCCTTCGGTCTTCCTTATTCATTGTCCAGCTCTCACAGGCATATGAGGCCATTGAAAACACCATGGCTTGGCTCAGGCACATCTTAGTCTTCAAGGACATATTATTGCTCTTTATCACTTGAAAGATGTCTTCTGCAGCAGATTTGCACCATGCAATATGTCCCATGATGTCTTGACTGCTGCTTCCATTGATGTTGATTGTCGAATCAAGTAATATGAAGTCTTTGACAACTTCAATCTTTTCTCCACTTATTGTGATGCTGTTCATCGGTCCAGTTGTGAGGATTTTTTTTCTTCACATTGAGATGTAATCAGTACTGCAGACTGTATTTTTCAGTCTTCATCAGTAATTCAAGTCATCCTCACTTTCAGCAAGCAATTGTGTTGTCTGTGTATCACAGATTATTAATGAGCCTTCCTCCAATCATGATACCACATTCTTCTTCATATAGTCCAGCTTCTCAGATTATTTTCTCAGCATACAATAATTGAATAAGTATGGTGAAAGGATACAATACTGACTCACTCCCTTCCTGATTTTAAACTATGCAGTATCCCTTATTTTGTTCAAATAACAGCCTCCTGGTCTATGTACAGTTTCCTCAATTAAGTATTCTGGAATTACCATGCTTCTCAATGTTATTCATAATTTGTTATGATCCACACAATCTAATGCCTTTGCAGAGCCAATGAAATACAAGTAAACATCTTTCTGGTATTTTTTGCTTTCAGCCAAGATCTATCTGACATCAGCTATGATATCCTTCATCCCATGTCTTCTTCTGTATCCAGCTTCCATTTTTGAAAGTTCTCTGGCCACATAGTGCTGCAACTGCTTTTGAATTATCTTCAGTAAGATTTACTTGGATGTGATATCAATGATATTGTTTGATAACTTCCATACTCTGTGGGATCACCTTTCTTTGGAATGGGAATAAATATGGATCTCTTTCCATCAGTTGGTCAGGTAGCTGTCTTTCAAATCTCTTGGCATAGCCAAGTAAGTGTCTCCAGCATGGCATCCATTTGTTGCAACATCTCAATGATTATTCTGTGAGATCCTGGAGCCTTGTTTTTTGCCACTTCCTTCAGTGTAGTTTTGACTTCTTCCTTCAATACTATTGGTTCCTGATCATATGCCACCTCCTGAAATGGATGAACAATGACCAGTTTTTTTGGTACAGTGACTCTGTATATTTCTTCCATCTTATTTTGATGTTTCCTGCATCATTCAATATTTTCCAATAGAACCTGTCAGTATTGCAACTCAATGCTTAATGTTTTTCTTCAGTTCTTCCAGCTTGACAATTGTCAAGCGTGTTCTTTCCTTTTGTTTTTCTAACTCTAGGTCTTTGCACATTTCATTATAACAATTGGCTTTGTCTTCTCGAGCTGCTCTTTGAAATCTTCTGTTCAGCTATTTATTTTGTCTTTTCTTCCATTTGCTTTTGTTACTCCCCATTCAGGGGCAAGTTTCAGAGTCTCTTCTGACATCCATTGTGGTCTTTTCTTCCTTTTTTGTCCTTTTAATGAACTTTTGCTTTATTCATGGGTAATGTTCTTGATGTCATCCCACAATTTTTCTGATTTTTGGTCATTGGTGTTCAATGCATCAAATCTATTCTTTAGAGGTCTCTAAATTCAGGAGACATATATTCCAGGTCATATTTTGGCACTCATGGACTTGGTTTAATTGTCTTCAACTTCAAGTTGAACTTGCATATGAGCAGTTGATGGTCTGTTCCACAATCAGCTCCTAGCCTTGTTTTGGCTGAAGATACTGAGCTTCTCTATCACAAATGTAGTAAATCTGATTCCTGTGTACTCCTTCTGGTGAAGTCCATGTGCATATCCACCATTTGTGTTGTTGAAAGCACGTATTTGCAATGAATAAGTCATTGGTCATGCGAAATTCTATCATGCCATTTCCAACGTTATTTGTATCATCAAGGCCATGTTTTCCAACTAAAGGTGATTCTTCTTTGTTTCCAACTTTTGCATTCCAATCACCAGTGATAATTAACACATCCTGATTGCATATGTGGTTAATTTCAGACTGCATAAGTTGGTAAAAACCTTCAATTTCCTCATCTTTGACTTTGGTGGTTGGTACATAGATTTGAATAATAGTAATATTAACTATTCTTCCTTGTTGGTGTATGAATATTATCCCATCACTGACAGCATTGTACTTCAGGATAGATCTTGAAACATTCTTTGTGATGATGAGTTCCATTAGTCTTCAATTTGTCATTCCTGGTGTAGTAGATCATATGGTTGTCTGATTCAAAATGGCCAAAACCAGTCCATTTCAGCTCATTAATACCTAGAATATTGATCTTTATGTGTTCCATTTCACTTTTGACAATTTCCAATTTTTCTAGATTCATACTTCATAATTCCATGTTCCGATTATTAATGGATGTTTGCAGCTGTTTCTTCTCATCTTGAGTCATGCCACATGAGCACATGGATGTCCCAAGAGCTTTACTCTATCCACATCATTAAGATCAGCTCTATTCTGAGGAGACAACTCTTCCCTAGTCATGTGTTGAATGCCCTCTGACCTGAGGGGCTGTATTTCAGCACTATATTGGACAATGTTTTAGAGCTATTCATAAACTTTTCTGGTAATATATCAGACAATGTTTCACTGCTATTCATAAGCTGTTCAATGGCCAATTCTTTGAGAACAGGTAGGCTCTTCCTTCTTCTGAGTCTTAGTCTGGAAGCTCCACAGAAACCTGTCAACCATGGGTAACCCTGCTGGCATTTGAAACACTGGTGGCATAGTCTCCGACCTTTCAGCAACATGCAAGCCACCACAATACAGCAAATTGACAGACAACTTCATTTCCATTAGTTGTTCCAAACCACCACCAGCTTGCTTCCTGGTCTCCTTTAGTTGTTCCAAACCGCTGCCAGCTCACTTGTTTTTACAAGTATATATTGTTTTTTTCCATGTCTTTACTACTATATTATATTCTTTTTAATGTTGCACAGTATTTCCATAAGCCTCAGCTTTTTGGGTATTTATTTTCCTCTGTTGACTCATACTAGGATAAAGGGAAATTTTTCCAGGTCAGATGTGTGCCATAAACCACACAGTTGCCTCTTGGATCTATTTACTGACCACATGGTTGCTATTAGGATTGTACTGTCAGCTATGAAGTTTCAGCTGGGGACTGCTTGATAAAATTTCACTTCCCACTTCAGTTTAACATAAGTGGTCTTAGGGAGAAGCCCAAGCATTTGAAGGAGAAATTCAATCTCAGCATGTACTTTCATCATTTTAGTGAAGCTGTAGCACTAATTTCCAAGGCTGGTTTTCCATTTTTTGCTTGCCAGGCTTCTGGTCAAGTATAAGATATAACCCTACCTGTTCTCCTTTCTGGTTATGATGCCAACCATATCAAAGAGGGGCTCCATCACTGTAGTAAATCTCTGCAGTGGTGATCCCCTACGGCCTTCCTCATAGCTGCTTTTTAATACAGTGACAAAAACATATGTTTACTCTTGGTCCTATGATTGTCTCTTGTATTTGCAATTTCATGGATTTCTCTCTTTAATCAAAGAAAAATAGGTCATGTTGCTATTTAAAACTTTAGAAATAGTATAAAGATTTTATAAAGTTAAATGGAATTTATAGTTCATTCCTCTCCAAATTTTGTAAAATCCATGTTTACCCCTTTTAAATGTTTACATAATCTGTAGCAGAAAATAGATGCCCTAGATACTTTACAATCCCATTCTGAATGTTCAATTTCTAACCAAGAGCTAATATATGAAGGATCCATGTAACATTTATTTCTGTCTTACATGTTCTATGATTTACTGAGTAATCATCTTGGGCTTTCCTAGATCTGTTTGCCCTAAGATCCTTTGCTTTCCTCTTTCCTTATTTGGCTCTATACTATCTCTTGGGATGAGGATGGAGATGCTAAGTGTTGCCAGTTCTCTTCGCAGGCTTTCTTAGCATCTGGTTGGGTCCTGCAAAATGGAGGCACTACTGGAATACTGGAAAGTGCAAGAGAGGGAGAGGGCCTGCATATCCCTGGGCCTAAGGCATTTTACTGCTAATCAGAAGGCTGGTGGTTCAAACCCATCAGCCACTCCTCCGAAGGAAGACTGGGCAATCTACTTCTGTAGAGATACCATCTTGGAAAACCAAGGAGGGGTCGCTATGGGTTGTATTTGACTCAACAGCAGTGAGCTCATGTGGTATTTCAGGTAATGGCTGCCTCTCTGTTCTGCCTCAAGAACCCACTTGAGTGGTGCACCATTTTTGCCTCTTGACAACAGGTGATCCTGTGCTTTCAGCTTTGTTAAAGCCATCTGTATTCTTTGTCCTTGCAATCTAAGGATGGTGGCTCCTTGCAGTTGTTAAATTCTGAAATGCCTCACCTTTTTCCTCACCTAAATAAGAAATTCTTATATTAAATTTTCTGTTTCAAATACTTAGCATTTTCCTACTTATACTCTGACTCATAAATAAGCCATAATATTTACATACATATAATATATGTATTTTAGATATGTTATCAAGTAGAACAAATCCCTGGAGGAGAACATCATGATTGGTAAAGTAAAGAGTCAATGAAAAACAGGAAGACCTTTCTGCAAGATGGACTGACACAATGGCTACAACAATGGGTCCAAACATAGCAACAATTAGGATGGCACAAGACCAGGCAGTGTTTTCTTCTTCTAACATACTTAGTAAACTAGTTGCTGTTGTTATGTGCCATCAAGTTTGAACCGCCAGCTTTTTGGTTAGCAGTCAAGTGCCTTAGGCACTACACTACTAGGTTGAGCAAAAAAAGGAGAAGACACTCAATGAGATGAATTGACACCGTGGCTGCAACGCTGGTGTGGTAGTTAAGGTATGTGTCAGCTTGGCTGGGCATGGTTTTGAGTGACTTAGCAGATGGCTATAGTTATTCTGTATGGTGAGATTGGTAATTAACTCTAGGGGGGAATCTACTGGAGCAGCTGAGTAGCTTCTTTAGGGACGTGGTGTGCTTCCAATATATAAGAAGTTTTGAGGAAGGTCTCTAGCTTTTAGCACACTTAATCCTGCTCTGGTAGCATAGTGTCTAAGAAGGCTGGCGGTTCAAACCCACCAGCCACTCCTCGGAAGGAAGGTTGGGCAATTTACTTCTGTAGTGATACTGCCTCGGAAACCCAAGGAGGGGTCGCTATGAATCGGGTCCGATTCAATGACACCTAACAACAACAACAACAAAAAAAAAAATCCTGCATATAGCTGAATCATCATTCGGCAGCCTGCCATCTTGTCTGCCAATCTTAGGACTTGAATTAATGGCCTGCCATGTTATTTGGTAATATCAGGACTGTTCTTTTTTCTCATTGACCTTGGGTTTGTTAGCCTTATCACCCAGTAGCTGCTTGAGTGAAAAAAGCCTCCAGCTTTAGTGAGCCAGAAGCAAGAGGCAGAGCTAAAGCCCAAGGTCGAGGGGCTTTCACCCAGCCCTTAGATCCTGGTACTTTGAACTCAGACTTCTAGCCTCCAAAACTATAAGAGAATAAACTCCTGTTTGTTAAAGCCACTCATTTGTGGTATTTTCTGTTAAAGTGATATGAAGTAACCAAAACAGATGGGCTCAAGCATAGCAACGATTGTGAGGATTGCACAAGGCCAGGCAATGTTTAATTCTGTTGTCCATAGGTTCTTTATGAGTAGGAGCATAGTCGATGGCACCTAATAAAAACAACAACAACAACAAAAATATTGAGCAACTGTGTGCATCCAGACTTGATATAGTTTTGAATCTTAAGTATATGCTGTAACAAATTAATAATATGCCAATTAACTAATAATTGAATTCTGTTAAACTAAATACGTTTAAAAGATCAAATGGTATGATTTAACTTATTTTATGGGCAACAAAATGTTTTTTTATTATTATGCAATTTTTATATATGCCATGTTCTCTTGAAAGCTAAATATTCTCTTAACTGAGAAAAGTCTTGGATTTTTATCTCCATGTTAAACAAGGGTATCCATCTCTATTTTCCAAGAAGAAATCTGGCAGTTCAATATGGTTACTTATATCCTTTAAGCATTTTATTTCACATGCTAAGGTTAAATAAAAATAGCGATTCATAGTCAATAAAACCCAGTAAGAAATTTCCCTTAGAGTCACTTAAAAACTGAACCAAAGCCAATAGGTTTGCCTTGTAACTACAGAATGGCCCATTTACACAGCTTCTGCTAATGCAGTAAGGCTTTCAATGAGCCAAAGTCTTCTGAAATTTTGCCAACTCACTTGGAAATTTCCTGTAACTACTATGTCTTTGTATTTTGCTAGATATAAGTGAAATGATTAGAAAAGTTTATAGGTAAATTGATATAATCATTGCTCTAGTTCTGTTACATTTTATCTTCTTATTACAGTTTTTGAATTCTTCTGCTAATGGCTTTGGCTATTTTCTTTATACAGTGTTCAGAGTTTTTTCCACTGTATGCTCTCTGCTCCTATACACACTGTGTTGTTCCTGGAAAATAATCTCCCCTATGCCCTGATGGCTTTTTCTCTAGCTAGTGCTTTACAGACAGAACAATTTGACTCCCTAATACAGTCAGGAAAATTATGGACACACTGTGTATGATCCACATTTTTATTCATACAGAAGCGTGTCCAGATAATTAACATCAATAAATGCTCAGCAGCTTTATTCACTCACTGCCCAACTGCATTACTCAATATACTAATCTGGGATATCATCACCTCCATTCCCCTGGTATTTTATATACGAACTCTTCAGAAATCAGTCAATGTTAAATTAACCAAATTTTACTCCCACACTGGGAGTAGTATTGGATTTTCCATATAGTATTATTTGTGTTATGAAATATTTTAATAGAAAAATCACAGCGAAGTAACTGGAAATAACAAAAAAAAAAAAAAAACACTGTAGTCACAATTCCTACAAAGCAGGAGATGGGACTTTAATGTGAGCTCTGGTGGCATAGTGGATAAGGCATTTGGTTGCTAACTAGAAGGTCAGTGATTCAAACCTCCACAGAAGGAAAATATGGCAACTTGCTTTGGTAAAGATTTACAGCCTCAGAAACCCAGTGAGGGTCACTGAGTCAGAATCCAATCTATGGCAGTGAGTTTATGAGTATAAATGGCTATAAATTATGGATATAAATGAGGGAGTGTTAAAACTCTAAACTTGTGAGAGTGAATGGAGAAGCAGTGAGTGGTAGAGGTGAGAGTCCTTGTGCCAATTATTAAATTATCTTCCAACTTCAAATCCACACTTCCCTCTCTGCTTTCTAATGTTGAAGGTGAGACTGCAACCCACATTTCTGCTTCACCAGCTGGCTCTATGTTAGACTTGCCAACAAGTGGCTCTAGAGGTAAACTGAGAGCCCAGAGAAGAAACAGTCATTACATCTTTCTTTTTGCTTTCTGTAGGCTTCCTGTCCAGGAGGCTGGCGGTTCAAACCCACCAGCCACTCCTCTGAAGGAAGGTTGGGCAATCTACTTCTGTAGTGAAACTGTCTCAGAAACCCAAGGAGGGGTAGTTATGAGTTGGGTCCAACTTGAGGGCAAATAACAACAACAACAACACAGGCTTCCTGTCTTCTCCTTGCTTCTGTGAGCACTATCCTAATTAATAGTTTTTTACATCCATCAAGGGCAGTTTCTTCCCATTGAAAATATTGAATCCAGATTTCAGATTTTCCAACACTTGCCAAGAAAACTACCTTCATCATGTCCTGATCTTCAGAAGCACTAATACTAGACAGCTTCGTACTGCCTCATCCAAGTTCTGGGTCTCAGTCCCCATGAACCTTTTTTAAGTTTCTAAATTTTACTAATTCCAATCTCTTTCCTAAGGGTAATAGCTGTTTCTTGTACTTGAGAGCTTGCCACTAGTTGATATTGAGTAGATTCTGCCTTACGGTGACCCTGTGTGTGTCAGATTAGAACTGTGTTCCATATGAATTTCAATGTCAAATTTATCTGAAGTATGTTGCCAGGCCTTTCTTCTGAGGCACCTCTGGGTGGATTTGAATTTCTAACCTTCCAAACAGCAGCCAAGTGCTTTTAACTATTTGCAGGGTGAAAACCCTTTCAGCTACTTTGTTGTTGTTGTTGTTATGTGCCGTCGAGTCAAACCCGACTCATAGCGACCCCTCCTTGGGTTTCCAAGGCAGTATCACTACACAAGTAGGATTGCCCAATCTTCCTTCAACTTTATGACTCATTAACATTTCTTCTTATTAAATTCTCTCTGTCAAATATCTAATGTTATTTTTGTCTGCTGACTGGATATTTCCTGTTATATTCTCCAAAAAGGCAATCAATTTATGAATTGTTCTTTAGGAATTATGAAACACAACCTAAAGAGATGAAAAGAAGGGTCCAGAATGACAGCAATGGAAAAGCATGGGAAGTAATAGTTGCCATACCAAAAAAAAAAAAAAAACATGAACAATATTCCTCCTCAAAAATGCATTGCAATTAGGGAGCTAGACAATGAATGTAAAGAATTAAAATGAACATGGCCTTGATGAGAGTTGATAGCCCAGAGTTTCTACATTCTAGTGCACAAGAGCACTGCCTACATACTTCCCATTTCATCTGTGCTCCTATTCTTTATAAATTTAATAAAGATATGCAGGAGAATAAGGACTTAATGAGACATGTCATCTTAATAATGGAGGATATTAAATATTTAGTATTTATTACATATCTCTTTATTAATTCTACATCTATAATGAACTATATTCTTTTGTAGAAGGGTGGGCAATACTTTGCCTTTTCCACTAATGCATTAATATTTAAAGAATTCTGAGAGAGTATAAACCAGATGAAAGCAATCTTCTCAAAATTTGTCATGAAGAACTGTAATTAAAGGATTTGGCTGACTCAATCTAAAGGACAAATACTTATGAATTGATTGGTTCATTAGTTTCAGTAAGATATACACATAGAAAAAGAGCTTAAAATGAAGAAATCAAAGAATTGAAAGAAACTAATTGAGCATTTATATAATTGTGGAATGGAGAAGGACTTTAAAGATAAAATAAGGCTTAGAGATCATTAAAAAGAAATGTAGAAATATAGATTTAAACCATGAAAATTTGAAAATTTAGTACTTCAAAGATGAACACAAGCAATAATTAAAGACAAAATACCAGTCATTCAAACATTATTAAAAAAAACCAAACTTACTATCATCAAGTTGACTCGGCTCATAGCGACCACTCCTCGGTTTTCCAAGGAGGTATCTCTCTGGACGTAGACTGCCCAATCTTCCTTCCATCAAACATTATTATATTGTAGTAACATAGTGCCTAAGGCACTTGACTGCTCACCAGAAGGCTGGCGGTTCAAACCCACCAGCCACTCCTCGGAAGGAAGGTTGGGCAATCCTACTTCCTTAGTGATACTGCCTCGGAAACCCAAGGAGAGGTCGCTATGAGTCGGGGCCGACTCGAAGGCAAAACAACAACAACAACAACAACATAAATAAGAGACTATAAATCTGTGTAGAAAATGATTACACCAGTAAAAAATAAGTAAAACTGCTTAATATGCAATTCACAAAAAAGAAATACAACTAGAAAATAAGCATATCTGATAATAAATACATTAAAGAGATACTGTTTCCATCTATCAAACTGGCAAAGGATTTAAGAAAATGAGCACTTTTATGTAGGGGTGGGATGGTATAAGAGTGAATTATTTAAAGATTTTCATCAACTTGTCAAAAGATATATTTTCTAAAAATTTTAAAACTCAAAAAACCAAACACACTGTCATTGAGTGGATTCCAACTCATAGCTACCCCTATTGGGTTCCCAAGGCTGTAAATCTTTACAGAAGCAGACCACCTCATCTTTCTTCCACAGAGTGGCTAGTCATTTCAAACCACAGACCTTTTGGTTAGCAGCCAAATGCCTTAACAGCTACACCACCAGAGCACTTTCAAAACTTTAAATCATTTAAATATTTTAATTTAGTAATTGTTTTCCTAGGAGCTCTGGTAGCATAGTGCCTAAGGCACTTGACTGGCAGCCAGAAGGCTGGCAGTTCAAACCCACCAGCCATTCCTTGGAAGGAAGGTTGGGCAATCTACTCCTGTAGTGATACCGCCTCGGAAACCCAAGGATGGGTCACTATGAGTCCGTTCTGAATAGACAGAAAATAACAACAACAACAACAACAATTGTTTTCCTACAAATTAATTCAGTAGAAATGTTCAGAGAAGTTGGCAAAATTCTATATACTATATAAAATATTAGTTTATGCGTTGTTTACAATTCCAAAGCAACCTAACTGCCTGCGTTAGAAAAACAAAAAAGACAAACACACTGCCTTCAAGTAGAACTGGACTCATAGCAACGCCTCCTTGGGTTTCCAAGGCGGTACAGAAGTAGATTGCCCATCCTTCCTTCCAAGGAGTGGTTAGTGGGTTTGAACCGCCAGCCTTCTGGTTAGCAGTCTAAATGTCATAGCCACTCAAGCTCCCACTACCAGCATTAGTAATTAATTTATTTCATAGTTATAATAATGTGGCCAAATTAGAACACTATTATAGCATTTATTGACATGGGAAAAAGTCAATATTTTATTTGCTAAAAATACAAATTATAGGAGATTCTTTACATGAAATCCCTGGATAGTATAAATGATTAAGTTCTACACTATTAACTGAAAGGTCAGCAGTTCAAACCCACCCAGAGACACCTCAGAAGTAAAACCTGGCAATCTTGAGCAATTCTACTCTGCACATATGGGATCACCATGTATCACAATCAATTCAATGGCAACTAACAATATAACTAATAACTAACAACAACTTGCCTTATGACCAAAAGGTTAAAAGTTGGAGTCTACCCAGAAACATCCTGAAAGAAAAGACCTTTCTGGTTATGTACTTCTAAAAAATCAGCCATGGAAAACCCTATGGAGCCCAATTCTACTATGACACATGGAGTCATCATAAGTCAGAACTGATTTGACAGCAACTGGTTTTTGGTTTATATGGTTTATAATACTATAGTTATAGTTTATAGTATTACTATTATATTTTCTTTTTTAAAAAACTCTATCAATCACTATGCATATTAATACTAAAATAAGATATGTCAAAGTGTTAAAGGAAGCTCTGGTAGCACAGTGCCTAAGGCACTTGACTGCTAACCAGAAGGCTGGTGGTTCAAACCCACCAGCCACTCCTCGGAAGGAAGGTTGGGCAATCTACTTCAGTAGTGATAACACCTCGGAAACCCAAGGAGGGGTCTCTATGAGTCAGATCCAACTCGAGGGCACACAACAACAACAACAACAAAATGTTAAAAGTAGTTGTTGCTGGGTGGTAGGAATAATAATGATTTTAAAAAGTTATACTTGTCTATGTTTTCCAAGGATTCTAAAAATTGGATTTGGATTTCTTTTTCAAAAAATTGATTAAACTATTGTAAATAAGAAAGATGTACATTTTGATTTCTCATTAAAAAAAAAAAATCTATGAACATACCATCACCAATGCCAGAGGTTACATGAGCATGAAATGATTTCTTCTATGTATGTGAAGAGAGTTTTCAAATAATAAAGTTTTGAAGTTACGTAAATTAAAGCATATTATGATTATATAACATTGGCTGTCATATAAATATACAAAGGGTAATTTTTATTTATCATTCTCTTATTTAAGAATTGGCATATGCTTTTTATTGCCTCTTACTCATTGCAGCTTACCAATGGTAAAGGCAGATGGTGTAAAGAGAATAACACAGAGTTTGGATTTAGAAAAATCTTTCTTCAAATCCCTGTTCTATTCCCTGCTAGTTGCATACTTTGAGAAAGTTAGTTAACTTTTCTGAACCTCAGTGGTTTCATCTGAAAAACAGGAATAGTAATAATTACCTTGTAGAAATATTGGAGGCTTAAAAGAAATAAAAGCATGGAGTATAATAGGCACCTAACTAATGTTAGTTTACCTCCCCCTACTCCAGTTTTGAACACTTAAAATATGCTAGACACAATGCTAGACAAAAAGGTACAAAGACATGCCAACTCTAAACTGCACTACCTAAATTCAAGGTTCTCATCTGGACATATCCATCTAACCTAGTTTTCCACAAATTCACAACAAAATAATTCAACAGTTTCAGTCTCCTCATAAACCCCAAATGCTGATAAAAATCACCATGTTCATGTATTTCCCCAGTTCTGAAATAATCCTCTTTGCTCTTTACTTCCTTCCTACCAAAAAAAAAAAAAAAAAAACAGCCCCTGCCGTCAAGTCAGATCTGACTCAGAGCAATCCCTCCTTGGGTTTTCAAGGCGTTGCCACTACGGAAGTAGACTGCCCAACCTTCCTTCTGAGGAGTGGCTGGTGGATTTGAATCACCAACCTTCTAGTTAGCAGTCAAATGCCTTAAATTCAAATTTATGCACCAACTACCAAAGCCAAAGATGAGGAAATTGAAGATTTTTATCAGTCTCTGCAGTCAGAAATTGACTGAACATGCAATCAGGATGTGTTCATTATCATTGTTGTTGTGGTGGTGGTTAAGTGTGATCGAGTCATCTCCAACTCATAGCAACACTATGCACAGCAAAATGAAACACCACCTGGTCCTGAGCCAGCTCCACAATTCTTGCTACACTTGAGTCCATTGCTGCCACCACTGTATCAATCCACCAAGGATCATATCCATATGCCTACAAGGAAGATCAGTTAATATGACTATTATTCAAATTTGTGCACCCACCACCAAAGCAAAAGATGAGGAAATTGAAGATTTTTATCAACTTCTGCAGTCTGAAATTGACCAAACATACAATCAAGATGTATTGCTCATCACTGGTAATTGGAATGCAAAAGTTGGAAACGAAGAAAAACCGGCAGTTGGAAAATTTGGCATTGGTGACAGAAATAACGCTGGAGATTGAATGATAGAATTTTGCAAGACCAACAACTTACTCATTGCAAATACCTTTTATCAACAACACAAACGGTGGTTATACACATGGACTTTGCCAGATGGAGAACACAGGAATCAGATTGACTACATCTGTGGCAAGAGGCAATGGAAAAGCTCAGTATCTTCAGCCAAAATCAGGCCAGGAGATGATTGTGGAACAGACCACCAACTGCTCATATGCAAGTTCAACTTGAAGTTGAAGACAATTAAAATAAGGCCATGAGAGCCAAAATATGGCCTTGAATATACCCCTCCTGAATTCAGAGAACATCTAAAGAATAGATTTGATGCATTCAACACCAAAGACTGAAAAAAAACAGAAGAATTGTGGGATGACATCAAAAGCACCATCCATGAGCAAAGCAAGAGGTCATTAAAAATATGAGAAAGAAAGAAAAGATCAAAGTGGATGTCAGAAGAGACTCTGAAACTTGCCCTTGAGGAGAGAGTAGCAAATGGAAGAAATGACAAGATGAAAGAGCTGAACAGAAGATTTCAAAGAGCAGCTCAAGCAGACAAAGCCAATTCCTATAATGAAATGTGCAAAGACTTGGAGTTAGAAAACCAAGAGGGAAGAACATGCTCAGCATTTCTCAAGCTGAAAGAACTGAGGAAAAATTTAAGCCTCGAGTTACAACATTGAAAGATTCTATGGCAAAATACTGAATGATGCAGGAAGCATCAAAAGAAGATGGAAGGAATATACAGAGTCACTGTGCCAAAAAGAAATGGTCAATCTTCATCCATTTCAGGAGGTGGCATATGTGCAAAAACCAATGATATTGAGAGAAGAAGTCGAAGCTGCACTGAGGGAATTGATGAGGAACAAGGCTCCAAGAATTGAAGGAATGCCAATTGAGATGTTTTAACATACAGATGCCCTGCGGGAGGCACTTACTCAGTTATGCCAAGAGATTTGGAAGACAGCTACCTGGCCAGTTGACTGGAAGAGATTCATATTTGTACCCATTCCAAAGAAAGGTGATTCCACAGAATGTGGAAATTATCAAACAATATCATTAATATTGCATGCAAGTAAGATCTTACTGAAGATAATTCAAAAACGGTTGCAGCAGTATATGACAGAGAACTTCCAGAGGTGCAGGCTGGATTGAGAAGAGGATGTGGAATAAGGGATATCATTGCTGATGTCAGATAGATCCTGGCTCAAAGCAAAGAATACCAGAAAGATGTTTACTTGTGTTGTATTGACTTTGCAAAAGCATTTGATTGTGTAGATCATAACAAATTGTGGATGACATTGAGAAGAATGGGAATTTCAGAACACTTGACTGGACTCATGAGGAATCTGTACATAGACCAGGAGGCTGTTGTTCAAACAGAAAAAGGGAACACTGCATGGTTTAAAATCAAGAAGTGAGTGTGTCAGCGTTGTATCCTTTCACCATACTTGTTCAATCTGTATGCTGAGCAAATAATCCAAGAAGCTGGACTATGTGAAGAAGAACATGGCATCAAGATTGGAGGAAGAATCGTTAACCTGCCATACACTGATGACACAACTTTGCTTGCTGAAAGTGAGGATGACTTGAAGTACTTACTGACAAAGATTGAAGAATACAGTCTGCAGTATGGAATACACCTCAATATAAAGAAAACAAAAATCCTTAAAACTGGACCTAGAACCAGCATCACAATAAATGGAGAAATGATTGAGGTTGTCATAGACTTCACATTGCTTGGTTCTACAATCGACATCAATGGAAGCAGCAATCAGGACATCAGACAACGTATCACACTGGACCAATTGGCTGCAAAGGACCTCTTTCAAGTGCTGAAGATCAAAGATGTCTCCTTGTGCACCTGACACAAGCCATGGTATTTTCAATCGCCCCATATGCATGTGAGAGATGAACAATGAATAAGGAGGACTGAAGAAGAGTTGGTGGTTTTGAGCTGTGGTGTTGGCAAAGAATGCTGAAAGTACCATGGACTGCTAAAAGAACTAACAGATCTGTCCTGGAGGAAGTGCAGCCAGAATGCTCCTTGGAGGCAAGATTGGCCAGATTTCATCTCACATACTTTGTTCAGGTTGTCAGAAGAGAACATTCCCTGGAGAAGGATGTCATGCTTCGTGAAGTGGAGGGTCGATGAAAGAGAGGAGGGCCGTCAATGAGATGGATTGACACAGTAGCTGTGACAATGGGCTCAAGCATAGCAAAGATTATGGAGTTGGCACAGGACCTGGCAGTGTTTCATTTTGCTTTGCATAGGGTCACTATGAGTCGGACACAACTAAACAGCACCTAACAACGACATCTGGACATATCCAACTAACCTTGTTTTCTACAAATCCACAACAAAAAATGTCAACAGCTGCAGTCTCCTCGTAAACACCAAATGCTTATAAAAATCACCATGTTCATGTTTTTCCCCAGTTCTGACATAACTTTCTTTGCTCTTTACCTCTTTCTAACAACAACAACAAAAAAAAAGCTCACTGTTGTTGAAGATCTGACTCATAGTGACTTCTCCTTGTGTTTCTGAGGCAGTATCACTATGGAAGTAGTTTGCCCAACCTTCCTTCCAAGGAGTGGCTGGTGGATTTGAACTGCCAGCCTTCTGGTTAGCAGTCAAATACCTTAGGCCCTATGCCACCAACCTATTCAAGTCTAATACCATGAAATCTTTTCTGGTCATTGTAATTTTTAGAACAATGACCCTATTCTGGAATTCCAAGAGTGATTTTATTCTATTTCATTTTGTACCAATTCATTATATGCTATATTATTGTATATACAGACAACTTGAATACCCAGCAAGATTATAAGGAAATAAGTCTTAATCTTTCCCTGCTCTCAAACAATATGGGGAAGATGGGAGGAAAAGGAAATTAATAAATGTTTACTTGACTGCATAAAGAAGTCTTAAAAATGACTACAAAACAAGCACCTTTAAAGGAAGCAAAATAGATTTTTGAAGGGAAATTCTGGAAAGAAACTCATATTATAAAGTGAATGAAAACTTCTTAGATGAACATGTGGCACTGCAAAATTCAGGCCTGACAAAGTCAGAGTAGGCCTTTTCATAGAATATTGAGAGTACATGAAATGCTGTTTGAATAAGTAAATGATCCAATGAGACAAAATATTTATAAACTAGAGGGGTCAAGAATGGAACAGGACAATTGCATGACAGGCGAGGGGACAAGAGTTAATGGTAGCTTGGCATGGGTTGTGGCAGTGCCAGTAGGGAGAAATAGTGGGGAGAAGATGCGTTGTATGCTTTAGAAGTAAAGGCAACAGGATTTGTTTCCAAATAGGATGTAGACTGTGAAAGACAGAAACGACTCAAGAATGACTCAAGGTTTTTGACCCAAGTAACTGAACAAATGGAGAAAAGGAGTTGCTGTTAACTAAGTTGAGAAAGACTGTGGAAAGCATGTGTTTGGTGAGGAAGATAGTCATTCAATTTTAGGTATGTTCAGGCTGACATGTGTATTAAATAGCTCAAGTGGTGATGTCACATTGGCAGTCTGGAGTTCAGGGGAGAGATCTGGACAAAACTATATCTAATACATTCAGAAATGTTCTTTAATCTAAAACTTTATTAATCTAAGGGATTTTTTTTCACATTGTGGTAGTTAAATTTGTATGTCAACTTGGCTGGGCCTTGTTGAGTGGCTGGGAAGCTGGTGGTAGTTATTGCCCATAATGAGACTGGCAATCAACTCCATGGTGGAATCTACCACAAGCAGCTGAGTAGCTGCCTTTGGGATGTGGTCTGCTTCCTGTATATAATGAGAAGCCTTGGGAATGGTCTCTATCTTATGGCATGCTTGGATCCTGCATGTAGCCATGTTGTTGTTCAACAGCCTGCCATTTTCTGCTGACCTTGGGACTTACGATGGACTTGAATTAATGGCCTGCCATGTGGTTTGGTAATATCGGGACTGTGCCTTTTTACTTGTCAACATTGGGTTTGTCAGCCTCAGCATCCAGAAGCTGTCTGAGTGAAGAAACACCTCTAGCTCCAGTGGGCCGGGGGCAGGAGGCAGAGCTGGACCCCAAGGTTGAGGGGCTTCTACCTAGCCCCTAGAGCCTGGCACTTTGAACTTGGACTTAAAGCCTCCAAACTGTGAGAGAATAAACTCCTGTTTGTTAAGGCCATCCCATTTTTGGTATATTCTTGTCAGAGCGGCACTAGGTAACCAGAACACACATATTGTCATGTCTTACTTGGTATATTAAAAGGAGCTCTGGTGGCACGATTCCTAAGGCATTTGACAGCTAACCAGAATTTTGGTGGTTCAAACCCACTAGCTGTTCCTTGGAAGGAAGATGAGGCAATCTACTTGGAAACCCAATGGGAGTCTCTATGAGTTGGAATTGACTCGATGGCAGTGGGTTTGTTTTTTTGGTTTCACTTGGTATATTGACAAGAAGCAGGTTTGGAAACAACAGATAGATAAATGTTAGAATCTTGATTTCTAGATAATTATTTTCAAGCTGCTTATACTCTCTAATAATTCTGCTCTCTCAACTTTAAAATCATAATATCTAATCCAGAAGATTTTTAATAGGGAAAAATGCAATAACGATGTAAAGTACCTAGTGCAATTCTTGGAACATAATAGAAAAGGAATTCAGTACAGCAATTAATCTTAACAATAACTTGTGTAGTTGTTCATTAAAGTTTATAGCTATGGTTGAAGAAATTGGTCTTCAAGAGATTAAGTTGTTATTACTGGAGTCCTAAGTCCTACTGGGAGCTCTGGTAGCATAATGGCTAAGACACTTGCCTGCTAACCAGATGGCTGGCGGTTCAAACCCACCAGCCACTCCTCGGAAGGAAGATTGGGCAATCCTACTTCCATAGTGATACTGCCTCGGAAACCCAAGGAGGGGTTGCTATGAGTCAGGTTTGACTCGACGGCACATAACAACAACAACAACAAAGTCCTACTGGTCCAAACCTTCAAGTTCTCTGAGATGTCTTACAGAAATTAAAATATTACTTTTGGCACACCGACACTGGGGAATGAAATTGGATACAAGCATCTTAGCCCTTCTCTGTATTCACTGATCTTACCCACTCACAAAAGCAGGAGAATTTCAGGCCTCTTCTAGGGGGCAGGCAAGTCCTGCCTTGGTAAGCACAAGGCAGCAAAGTCAATGGAGAAATGTCCTTCTGAAAGTCAGTGGTCTTCCTAGAGGTGAAAAGTCTAAGTCACATTTAACCAAAACCAAACTGTTGCCGTTGAGTTGATTCCAACTCATGGTGAACCCATGTGTTATAGAGTAGAACTGCTCCGTAGACTCCTCTTGTCTATAAGCTGTAATAAGTAGATTGTAAACCTTTCTTCCTAGACTCCTCTCCATGGGTTCAAAACACCAATCATTCAGTTATTAGCCAAGAGTTAACCTGTGCCACCCAGGGATTCCCTATGATTGGGCAGAAACATTGGTAATGAGTTCAAGACAAGGAAAGAAACAAGAACAGTAGTCTTATACTTGGCTATTGAATAACTAAGAGTCTACTGAGGTCTTCTGAGCCCAAACTTCATGACTTTTACTAAGTAATACTTCCTTGACTTGAAAGAAATAAGACTTTGGGCATTCTTATCAAATGCAAATTTCTATCACAACTAATTTAAAGGCTTGATAATGATTGAAGAAAATATGATCCTAGAAATATATCACAAGCCCCTTTAAAAAACTTAAAGTGAAATATTTCATTTTCTTAGGTGTATATTTTGGAAAGACCTATATTAATGACTTTGAAATTGGCACAAAGTAAGGTAAATTTTTGATGAGAGACCCTAGCTTTCAGCCCAACTATATGAGAGGATAGAACAATAAGTAACATATATATTCTGCAGACAGCAATCTATTGTTAATAAACTGATGAAAAAGATAATATTATATTTCTGGATTTTTTTTTTTCCATACTTCTTGCCTCCCCAGGTCTGGTCAAATGTAGTACTAAGAATACTGTGTCCCTCAATTTTCCCAATCTCATTTCAGATAGCAGACTTTTTTAATTTTTATTTTTGCAATTGTTGGTAATCATTTGTTGGTGTTTTGAAGATTTAAGTTCTTTTTGTTGTTGTTAGGTGCCGTCAAGTTGGATGCAACTCATAGAGACACTATGTACAACAGAACGAAACACTACTTGGTCCTGTGCCATCCTCACAAGCATTGCTAGGCTTGAGCCCATCATTGCAGCTACTGTGTCAATCCATCTCTTTGAGGGTCTTCCCCTTTTTTGCTGACCCTCTACTTTACCCAGCATGATATCCTTTCCCAGGGACTGGACCATTCTAACCACATGACCAAAGTATGAGAGACAAATTCTGGCCATTCTAGCTTCTAAAGAATATTGTGGCTATATTCGCTCCAAAACAGGTTTGTTGGTTCTTCTAGCAGTCCATGATACCTTCAATATTCTTAGTCAACACAACAATTCTAAAGCATCAATTCTTCCGTAGTCTTCCTTAGTCACTGCCCAGCTTTCACAACAATATGAAGCTATTGAAAATACCATGGCTTGGGTCAGGCACACCTTAGACTTCCAAATGATATCTTTGCTCTTAAACATTTTAAGAGGTCTTTTGTAGAAGATTTGCCCAGTGCAATATACATCCTTTGATTTCTCGACAGTTGTTTCCATGAACGCTGATTATGAATTCCAGTAAAATGAAATCCTTGACAACTTCAATCTTTTCTCCATTTATCAAGATGTCCACTTGTAAAGATTTTTGCTATCTTTATATTGAGGTGTAATCCATACTGCAGGCAGTAGTCTTTGATGTTCATGGGTAAGTGCTTCACGTCTTCTCATTTTCAGCAAGCAGGGCTGTGTCATCTATAGATCACAGGTTGTAAATGAATTTGCCTCTGATCCTGATATAATGTTCTTCTTCATGTAATCTGGCTTCTCTGATTATTTGCTCAGCATCAGATTGAGTAAGTATGGTGAAAGGATACAACTTTGACTCAAACCTTTCCTTATTTTAAATCATGCCATATCCCCTTATTCTGTTCAAGTGATTGCCTCTTGGTCTATGTAAAGGTTCCTCATGAGCACAATTATGTGTTCTAGAATTTCAATTCTTTGTAGTGTTGTCCATAGCTTGTTAGGATCTGCATAGTTGAATGCCTTTGCATAGTCAATAAAAATAAGTACACCTCTTTCTTGTATTCTTTGCTTTCAGCCAAGATCCATCTGACATCAGCAATGATGTCCCTTGTTTCATACCTTTTTCTGAATCTGCCTTGGATTTCTGGCAGTTCTCTGTCATTTTACTGCTGCAGCCATTTTTAAATTACCTTCAGCAAATTTTACTTGCATGTGACATTAATGTTATGATTCAGTAATTTCCACATTCTTTTGGATCATCTTTCTTTGGAATGGACCCAAATACGGATCTCTTCTAGTTGGTTGGCCAGGTAGCTGTCTTCCAAATTTCTTGGCATTAACAATTGAGCACCCTCACTGCTACACCCATTTTTAAAACATCTCAATATGTATCCCAGCAATTCCTGGAGCATTTTTTTTTTTTCCTGCAGATTTCTTCAATGTAGCTTGGACTTCCTCCTTCATTACCATTGGTTCCTGATCATATGCTCTCTCCTGAAATGGCTGAATATCAACCAATTCTTTTTGGTACAGTGACGCTGTACTCCTTCCATCTTCTTTTGATGATTCCTTCATTGTTCAATATCTTGCCATTAGAATCCTTTAATATTGGAACTCAAGGTTTGAATTTTTCTTCAGTTCTTTCAGTTTAGAAATGCTGAACATGTTCTTCCTTTTGATTTTCCATCTCCACATCTTTGCACAAGTTGGAGTAATAATAAAAGTAAATAAAGAAGGTTATAGATAATAAATAATTCATGGAATTAAACAATATATTCATTATTCTTATATGAAGACTATCTACAAGTTACCTCAAAACTGATTATTTTCTATTTCCTCTATCTAAATTAAATCTCTATTCTAAACTCCAATACTATTCTCTTTTTTTTATTAAAATGATGTATGAAAATAGAACATAATTTGCATTATTTAGAGTGGAATTTTTCCTTCTTTGAACTCCATGGGAGAGCAAATTGCTAATGCACTTGGCTGCTGACTAAAAAGTTGGAATTTGAAGTTCAACCAAAGGTGACTCAGGAAAGGTCTGGCAATCAATCCACTTCTGAAAAAGCAGCCATTGAAAAGGCTGTGGAGCACAGTTGTACTTTGACACACATGAGGTCACAATGAGTCAGAATTGACTCAATGGTGATTATTAATTTGTCCTCTCTGTTTGAAATTATATAGATCATGTTAGGAGTTTCCTAAATATACATGCTTATTTGAAAATAGAATTATTCTTTTACCATTTTCTCTGTGATAGAATTAAATAATAAGGCTAAAATACTCAAAATATGCCTGGGTGCACAACAGTAAGCACTTGACTGTTAGCTGAAAGGTTGCTAGATCAAACCCACCAGTGGCTCCACATGAGAAAGCTCTGGCTATCTACTCCCATAAAGATTATAGCCTAGAAAATTCTACAGAGCAGTTCTACTCTGTTACATGAGGTTAATATCAGTAGGAATCAACTCAATGGCACCTAATAACAGTAACAGCAAAACACTCAATTTTTGAAAGTAGATAAATTCTTTATTTTATTTTAATTTTTGTAGTGTTTCCTCCCCTCCCACCCCTGGTGACCAACAAAGAAAATTTCCTCCGATATATAAACCTTTCCTTGACTTCTTGAAAGTAGATATAGTAAATTCTTAAGAATATTTCCTCTAACTTCAGTAGTCTTCTTTAAAGAGCAAAATATCGAAAAGGCCTATGTAGCAGTCAACTTGGAATATGTAAGTTATAGTCTATAATACAAGGAAAGCATTTTTCACACAACTTCTCCTGAGCACATTAACAGGGTTAGGCACAGATGTGTGTAGTTTCTCAGAAGAATCTACAGTATCAGGACGTTATGTAACCAGAGTGAAAAAAAACACTTCTCTGAAATTACCCACTCAACTGTTGAAACAGAGTCACTGGTGTTTAAATTGGGAAAAAAGATTATCAAAGATGAATGGAAAGTCTTATCAAGTTAATTTCATCATAAATTTTTCTTAGTCTTCTGGGATTTATACGTTATGGTATGTTGGTAAAGTACATATTACAAATGGTTACACCATTGAATGGTCATTGAGGGCCACATTAAACTTAATAGATGGTAGTTGAAAGGTTTGCCAGTATAAATGCCACTTTTTAAACAGTAAGAAAAGCATGATTGGGCTGACTATATTTGAGATGATTTTAATCTAACAGAGGAATTCATATAAGGAAGACCTAGTAATTTGACGTTGTTGTTGTTGTGTGCCATCAAGTCGAACCCAACTCATAGTGACCCCTCTTTGGGTTTCCGAGGCAGTATCACTACAGAAGTAGATTGCCCAACCTTCCTTCTGAGGAGTGGCTGGTGGATTTGAACTGCCGGCCTTCTGGTTAGCAGTCAAATGCCTTGGGCACTGTGCTACCAGATAGGGTCATAAAAAACTACACACTCAAAACTTTCTTTTATTTAATGGTAGAGTTGGAGGACAGTAATTAGAGAATGTCAATTTAATATCTAGAAATAGAAATACTAACAACTATTTTCATTGTATGCGAGTAGTGAAACACATGCTGAAGAACAAATGTGTCCTTGAATACAGATCTTATTACTTATAAGTTCACTTATTGCATTTTCTCTTCAAACGACCCTGTAATGTAAAACTATATTTCTGGAGAAAAACTGGAGAGAAAGATTTAAACACAAAAGTTCATCATTTTGATTAATTCAGTCTCACACTTGCTCTTCTAAAACCAAGTATTGTCTATCAGACTAAGTGCATTTTATCTGGTGAACACACATCATAGCGACCCCTCCTTGGGTTTCCGAGGCAGTATCACTACGGAAGTAGGAATGCCCAACCTTCCTTCCAAGGAGTGGCTGGTGGGTTTAAACCACCAGCCTTCTGGTTAGCAGTCAAGTACCTTAGCCACTATGCTAGCAGAGCTCCTACCATATGATATAGGTATGCCATATGTACACTGTACATTATTTGTATAGGTTTCATACGATTTGACCTGATCCATTAAGCACAATACAAATTTTTCCAGAATGGAGAACAATTCTTCCAAGTCCCACACTTTTCTCGATAGGGGAATAATTAACTATATTTCAGAAGTGAGGAAAGTTACAGCACTTAAGTGTATAAATTTGAAATTCTCCTAGGAGATGAATGTGTAATGGAGCCTAGAGCTATGTAGAAGGCACACCTCTTATCCCAGTGCTTGGTAAATGATCCATTTGCTTTACCATTTTCTAAAATTAGCCTAAAAGCAATTCTCTTTTTACAGTGTGAGAATGCTAAAGTGAGAGTTTGATCTTTGTTGAGATTTCTCTTGCTCTAAGTTTCTAGTCAAGGTCTTAAAGAATACACCTTCTTGTGGGGACCAGGTTTGCTGGTCCAATAGAGCCTGGTGGAACCACTGAGACTATGGCCCCTAGCTGCCCTTCAGGTCTGGAATTGAACCCACACCTGTGGTTTCCAGCCAAACAAAGTACAGGCATGTGAGTTAAACATTTACCTCAAGTAGACACAAGCCCTGGAGAGAACAATCATGGGAGAAGTAAGGGCTGCTTATGCACAGGGAGATAGCTCGGGGGGCAGGAGAGTATGGAGGGATGGACACTGGGAAGAGGTAACTATGGGGAGGAAGTGGGAGGGGAGCTGTTGCATTGTGGTAAATTGTGGTCAATGACATGAGACAAAGTATATATGAACTGCTGTATGAAAAGTGATACCACCTTTTTCTCACCATTGGCAGCAGAATTGCTGCCCTATTTTTTAAGACAGGGGCTTCTCAGTTAAAGTGTCTCTACTGAAAAACAAATGATTTTTTATTTCCTAAGGAGCTCTGGTAGCATAGTGCCTAAGGCACTTGACTGCTAACCAGAAGGCTGGCGGTTCAAACCCACCAGCCACTCCTCGGAAGAAAAGTTGGGCAATTCTACTTCTGTAGTGATACTGCCTCAGAAACCCAAGGAGGGGTCACTATGAGTTGGGGCCAACTCGACGGCACATAACAAGGACAAATGAACCTATACACTGTATTAAGAATCATATATAATTTATTTACCATGGCTATGTTCAAAGTAACTCTAAAGAATGTACCATAGATTCTGACATCAGGATATAACCTCTCGTCACTTTAGATCCAGAGGCAACCTTAAGGTTTGAAGCAAGAATCTAATCTGAACTGCTCTGGTTCTTTGTCAGCTTATCTCACAACACACTTAGCCCCCTCAGCTGGTACTGACAAGTACGTTTCTTGTTTCTAGTTCCTTAATCAGACAATTTAACCTCATTCCTCTGTGCCTATATTCTTTCTGTGGTTGAAATTTTTACACTAGTTGAATGTTCAACAGCTAATGGTGTTGGGAAAAGGATATAAAGAACATCAGTCCCACTAGGAATGGAAGCTGACAACAGATAAAATATTAGTTAGAAAAAAAGGACACAGTGCAGAACAATACCCAAAAGTTTTACAGAAGTTAATTTCTTCATATTTTATAGCTTTTGAGTTAGACTGTACTTTGACCCATGATAAATTATTACTAAACACCTTTACAACTTGAAAATACATTTGTTTTTATATTTGCCGGTATTTCACATCACCCTGTCCACTCTTTAAGGAGAATAAAATCCACTGCCACATGACAGAGTAGAACTGCAGCATAGTGTTTTCAAGGCTGTAAATCTTTACATAAGCAGACTACTTCCTCTTTCTCCTGCCAAGCGGCTGGTGGGATTGAATCTCCATCCTCTTGGTTAGCAACCAAATGATTTAATCACTGCATAATCAGAGCTTTTTTTAACAGGTGGGTTTTCTGTTTGCTCACCTTTCACATATTTAAAGATAGTTTTAAGTGATGGGTGTGGGGATATTGGACAAGCAGAAAAGCCTAGAAAGAACTTTAAATTGTAATGTTAGTATAATACCCAGGGGTTCTGGTAAGGACATTAGAAGATGTGCAGGGAATGTATTGAAAGTATTGAAAGAGAAAGAACTGGTGAGTGGTGACTGATAACTGAGGAAGGACATTGGGAAAATGTGGTGAATTACTTGATGTGGCCCTTCTATGCATTGTTCTCTATTTTGTGATGTATTGTAAATCCTATTATCCATGCTGGTTTGAGGTGTTGTGGTAGTTAAGATTGGGTATCAACTTGGCTGGGCAGTTTTGTTGTTGTTGTTATGTGCCGTCAAGTCGGACCCGACTCATAGCAACCCTTCCGTGGGCTTCCGAGGCAGTATCACTACAGAAGTAGATTGCCCCATCTTCCTTCCGAGGAGTGGCTGGTAGGTTTGAACCATCAGCCTTCTGATTAGCAGTCAAGTGCCTTAGGCACTATGCTACCCGAGCTCCCGGCCAGTCATTGGACGGCTGGGCATTAGTTACCGCCAATGACTGGCAGTTGGTTCTGTGGTAGGATTTGCCGAGAGCAGCTGAGTAGTTGCTGATTGTTAAAGCCGTCCACTTGGGTTATTTCTGTTGGAGCAGCACAGGTGAGATATATCTTGAGTCCCTTAGCTTCCTTGAAAGTATACCTATGAATCTTCTGGGAAGGTTCACCCTCCTCTTATTCCAGTTTTGTGTTTTGGCTCATCATCATCTCATCCCTGGATTTGGGACAGCAGCCATCATCTGATATGCCGATTGAGGTTCATCCAAACCCCAAGAATTGGGAGGATCCTCCAGACCTACTTACAGACCTGTGACTTGCCAGCCTGTGAGCCTCCCAGCCTCTGCCACCACTACGTGAGACCATCCTTTGGGTGTCTGTGAGTTCTGTGAGGTGGTACAGCAAAATACAGAACCCTGAGATGGGGGAGATTACTGAGAGGAGGAAATGTCTGAAATGATGGAGTGTCCCGGTAGTTTGGACATTTGGGATACCTTTAACATCTGCCTTATGGGGACCAGACTTGTGCTGATCTTTCTAAGAGAAATTGTTCAAGCAGAAAGAAATAATTTTAGTATGTATCCACTCAATGAAGTTTATTTATAACATTATTCAAATCTACTTTATCTGCCTGTAACTTCTCTTTCACTTTTTTCACTTCTAATAGATTTTGCTTTATGAAGTATGGAAGTATGTTATTGAGCGTGAATGTGTATGATCTCTATTTTAATTATTGATTGAACATCTTCAAATATAAACAATCCTATTTTGTTATTTTTAAAGACATTTATCTTGAATTCCTATGTAACCTATTACTAATATTGCTACCATTCATTTCTTTGTGTTTTCATGAACTAGATAATATTTGCCACATTTATTTTAACCTTCATCTCAGTTTAATGACTTTAAATATGCCTCATAAAAAGCATATCATTGAATTAATTTATAATGTTTATATGAACTGATCTTTTCTTTTAATAAGATTTTGAAACCAATCATATTTATTATAAAAACTGATACATGCTTATTTATAATTTTATTTTAAATTCCTTGGGGATCTTTATATTTTCTTACTTTTTATTTATATCTTCATTTATTTAACATGCTTCCTTGGCTTGTGCTTTCTTTTCCTGATGATTTAGATGGTATATATCGTGTTTTTAACTCTATTGATAATTATCTCTGCATCTCTTTAAATGTGAACATGTATTTTTCTAACATTGTCAATAAAGAAGTAACTACTCACTACTCCATTTTAAGACAAAAACTTTATTTTACCCTAATCATTTCTTTGATACTGTTTATTTTTTTTCCTTGTTGTTGGAATATACTGGGAACCTAGTTCCAGATATTGTTGTTTTTTACATTTTATACATTTATTTTTATGAAATATCTGATAGCTACATTATTTTGTAATGATATTAATAAGTTTAAGTTTCCCTGGTCTTGTTGTCTATTTCTGTTTATTATATTGCACCTTCCCCATTCTTGAATTCTTTATTTTGATTTCTTCTCAACTGGCATAACTGATGTTGTTGTTGTTACGTGTCGCCGAGTTGGACCTGACTCATAGCAACCCCTCTTTGGGTTTCTGAGGCAGTATCACTATGGAAGTAGATAGATTGCCCAACCTTCCTTCCGAGAAATGGCTGGTGGGTTTGAACCGCCAGCCTTCTGGTTAGCAGTCAAGTGCCTTAGGCACTACACTACCCGAGCTCCTAACTGATGCAGTTTTTCATTTTTTCCTTTAAGGAAACTGAAAGTGGTTTTCTTTAATGCTCTCTTTCAAGTGCCCTCAACACTTGAAAATGATAGCTTGGTCATTTTCCTCAAGTAATGAATGATACTTTTCTTTCAAAAAATTACATTTTCCAAGGAGTTGCATTAAAGACTGAAACTAATTATTTTTTCTTTTATAGGCAATCTTTTTTTTGTGTGAGTGATTTTTCTCTATATATTTTATCTACCTCTCTAGGCTGCCCTTACATATTTTCTTCCTACACATCTTCAGAGTAGCAGGCTGGAAGAGCAGGAGATAGGGGTAAAACCCAGGAAACCAAAGAGAAGAGCAATCAGCCGAAGGGATTAGGTGAGGAGGGAAACTCAGGGACGCCCAAAGTAGCAGGCCAGAAGAGCAGGAGAAAGGGGATTAAAAGACAGGAAGCCAGACAGAGGAACAGTCAGCCACAGGGACCCAGGTGGGGGGG
>NW_006921987.1:94225-100971 GCF_000298275.1 Orycteropus afer afer | reverse complement strand
GATATGGTGGCTGCGATGATGGGCTCAAGTATAGCAGGGATTGTGGGGCTGGCGCGGGATCGGGCAGTGTTTCGTTCTGCTGTGCATGGGGTTGCTATGAGTTGGAAACGACTCGACAGCCCTTAACAACAACAACAACACATCCTTAGCCCTAGTTATGCTTCTGTCACTAATTCGTGCCATTCTCAAGCTACCTTTTGGTCATCACAATATTATTCTGCATACTAGAATATATTTATTCTCTTCATCAAATCTGACTAATTTTCAAAACATAGTTTGCCTACCATTTATTCCATAAGCTATTTCTTATTGCTTCAATCTATGATAAAATTTACCTCAGTTTGAATCCTGTTGCTTTTAATTGCTAGCTATGTGACTGTAGGCACATTGCTTAATATTTCTGTCCTTCAGTTTCCTCATATGTAAAATGGCAGTAATTCATAAATTATAGTGTTATTTGAAATACTAAATGAGATAATGGAAGTAAAATGCCATATTTAATAAGTTGAGCACTGTGCCTATCTTTTAGAAAGGAACTTAATATGGTGATTTTTATTGCTAACATTAGGCAGTTAATAGACACACACATGAATATGGAACCACAGATTCAGAAGAGCCCAGCCCAAGCAACACTCCACCACTACACTAACTTCCTGCAATTTTTTTTTTTCAGACACCCTGGAAACTCCCAGACTAGATCAGTTCAAACAAGTTTGGACTCACAGAGCATGAACAAAGTGAATGCCCCATGTCCTGAAATGACCTAGTGATGTGTTCCCTGTGAAAACTCCCACATCAAGCATGCTAAGACTCCCATTTTTGCACATGGACACATGAAGATGTATGTTTACTGCACACGCACCTACCCTACACTTAACCTTTATGCACTAGGAATTCCTAGGAATAAAATGAATATGTATAATTTCCTTATTTACTAAACCTTATGAAAGGTTTGGTATAAAAGGTTATCTAAGATTCTACTCTAGGACTCAGATCGGAGCAAATTCCCTTGGCTCTTTGATATGTTAAAAAAAAAAAAAAAAAAACCACTCACTGCCATGAGCTGGATTCGACTCATAGCAACCCCCTCCTTGGGTTTCAGAGGCAGTATCACTATGGAAATAGAGTGTCCAACCTTCCTACCGATTGGCTGGTGGGTTTGAACTGCCAGCCCTCTGGTTAGCAGTCAAGTGCCTTAGGCACTATGCCACCAGAGCTCCCCCTTGATATGTTGTACCTCAATAAATCACCTTTCTTTCACCAAAACTCAGGTATCTAGTGGATTGGCTCATTCACGCATACTACAGTGCCCTCTTCGTCCTATATTAATTTTGTGACCAAGAAGAGATTAGAGGGTCATGAAGAGACCCCAAGTCCAAGGATGTGGAGCCCTTGAGTAGAGTTATAACCCTCTGATGGACCTTAGCACACCTAGACCCCATTTAGTCTCTGATGGACCTTGGCACACCTAGATCCCATTTGTTCTAGAGATTCATGACTGGAATGACATCCACTGCTTCCAATGTTCCTGGCCCAAGGCATTCTTTTGTTTGGGGAAGGAAACCAATTCTGGATTGAATACAACATTGGTCAGTAAGGATTTATAATCTTTGACAATTGAGAGTTTCAGCAGTTCCTGGGTGGTTTGAGCCTTTACCAAGTTTACTCCTGTGGCTTCTGGGCAGGTCCACACTGGACATTAAGCAAGATTAACTCCACTTATTTAGTAGATTGTTCATAGACTCCATACTCTTGGTGTCCCAGACACTTGGCTAGTTAATCGTCTCTAGACTTGGCTTAGAGACTGTGTGAGAGGGGAACAGGATGTCCTTGTGTGGTGACATTGTGATGTGAGAAAGCCTGTTTTTGTGATATTGTGTATAAGAGAGTCTGCCTTTGTGCCTTTGTGATATTGTCTCTTGTTCGCACCTTATAATGTATAATCAGAATTTGGTACTCTGCAGCCCCCTGGGTTCCATTTCAAAATGTTGGGCTCAGATTCAAAATGGAGTCTTGTCAGTAATCACCATGATATTTCCCTCTAGCATCTTAGTGCTTGAAAATCTAGGTACAGCAGTTTGATTAAGGATTTTCGTGCTCTGAACAGTTCACTGAATCAGGATGCACCAAACACAAAAGAGTAGAATTAGAGGAAAGACACAGAGAAAGAAATTAAGGAAGATCTACCTGGCAAAAAGCCGACAGGCAGCCGAAAAAGGCCGTTGGAGTGACCAGCAGGTGAGAAGGGCCACCTGAGAACTCCCTGGACCAAGGCAGAAGACACCCTATATCAGCATACCAGTGACCACACCAGCATACCAGAAAACTCGAGAAGGGTGAGCTTGCTCCCCCCTCAGTGGGTCACTGAATAGACTTGGGTCAGCTTGGGTGGTATTGAGAGGTCTGTGCTTGTCTTTGTCACTGATATTGGGACCACAGATTACTAGCAGGCACTCTCCCAACTCCAGCACAGCTGAAACCATGCACATCTTTGGCGCTGCAGGTGGGTGGTATCACAGACAAACTCCCAAGCCGTTTGCAATCTAGGCGGATTGGGCTGGCAGTGTGGGCAGACAGGGTAGAGAGAGAAAAATCCACAGCTGAGTGCAGACCTGGGAATTTGCCTTGGATCAGCTTTTTGGCACTGAGGAGCCTCGGAAGCAGGGTATTTGCATGAGTCTGAGCCTGGAGCAAAGTGATGACACCTTAACAACAGGAATCTTTCCTGAAATTGAGCCACAGGCTTGTAAATAACAGCATGACATCATCAGTAGCAGCCCACTCAAAGCCCTAGAAACCAACCCTAGCAACAGCAAGCTCTCCTTCTTCGGTTTCCAACTTCTCCACCAATAACTTCACTCATTCAATTGAGGAAACCATATTCAGCCAACATAAAACTTCTCAGTTCAAACTCTAAACCCTCTTTATGACAAACAGAAACACATATCCACATTCCACGCAGTGATTCCACCATCACTAAGAAAACTGCAGAGCAAGCCAGCATACCTGAATCAATAATAAAATAAAATACACCAGCTTCACCTTTTCAAAATATTAAACCATAAAACCAAGACAAAACAAATCAACAAGTAACCAATAGTTAAAGACAACCTCAAAATGTCTAGGAAACAGCAGGCAACCTCAAATCAAACAAACAAACAAACAAACAAACAAAAACAGGATAAGACATTAGAAGCAAAACCACAAACAATGGTCTCATTATACATGGAGGTAGAGGAGGCAATAGAATTATCTGAGAATGAATTTAGAAGATATGTTTATAGAGCTATACAAAAGCCTAAGGAAACCCCCAACAGAAACAAGGAGAACACAGACTCTTCCCTGGAGGAACTCAGGAAAATCACTGAGGAACAGAATATTAGATTAATGCACAATCAGAACTCATACAAAAACAGCAGTTAGAAATGCAGAAGATGTCAACTGATATGCAGAGCATGAGTACCAAAATGACAGAATTACACAACACAGTAGAAGCACAAAAGAGTAGATTAGAACTGGCTGAAGAACGCATATCCCAACTAGAACACAAATCCTTGGACACTAGCCTGTATGAGAAAAATCAGAACAAAGATTTAAGGGAAATGAGCGAACCTAAGAACTACATGAAACGACATGAGACAAAACAATATAAGACTCATTGGAATTCCAGAACAAGAAGAGGAGAAAAAGACCATGGAGAAAATTGTGGAAGACCTGCTAACAGAAAGCTTCCCCTATATCATGAAGGAAGAAAAGATATCTGTCCAAGAAGCTCATAGAACCCCACACAACATAGATCCCAAAAGAAAAACACTGAGGCATATTATAATCAAACTTTCCAAAACCAAAGACAAAGAAAAAATTTTGAGAGCTGCCTGGGAAAAAAGAAATATTACTTATAATAATCAAACAGTTAGGCTGAGCTCCGATTACTCAGCAGAAGCCATGCAGGCAAGAAGGCAATGGGACGGCATATAAAAAACGCTGAAAGAAAAAAACTTCCAAAGAATCCTATATCCAGCCAAATTATCCATCAAATATGAGGGTGAAATCAAGGCATTCTCAGATAAACAGAAATTGAGGGACTTTGTGAAAACCAGACCAACCCTACAAGAAATGCTTAAGGAAGTCCTTCCAATAGAGAACCTACAAGAGAGATCAACAAAACAAGGACACATGTCATCAATCCTAAAACCAAATCAGAAATAGATACTCAAAATAAGACCATAAAATATTATACCTTAAGAACTCAATCAGCACACAGCAACAGCAACTAACCTATCAAGGGAATAATACTTCTAGGTACAGACTCTTAAATGGAGAGAAAAACACGACAATGTCTTTGGAGCATGCACTGTTCTAAAAATGTAGCGACAAGAATATACTCCAAGGTAACCACAGAGAAAAGTAACAACTCTTCTAAGCAAATCCAGAAGGAAGGAAAACATATGGGCTTAATAAAACACAAAACCAACAATAAAGAAGAAAAGGGAGAAAGCATTAACCAACAAACTGAAATCAGCACAGAAATTTACACAGACCAAGAAAACACCAATGACACAACAAAAAACCACAATAGAATGACACCAATCAATTCATACCTATCACTAATTACACTCAATGTGAATAGACTAAATGCACCTATCAAGAGAAAGAGAGTGGCAGACTGGATAAGAAAAGAAGACCCACCGATATGTAGCCTACAAGAGACATACCTTAGACACAAAGATAAAAACAAATTAAGACTTAAAGGATGGAAAAGAATGTACCAAGCCAATGGAAACCAAAAAAGGGCAGGGGTAGCAATTATGATTTCTGATAAAATAGACATTAAGGTGAAAAACATCTTAAGAGACAAGGATGGGCATTATATGATGTTGAAAGGGTCATTTGACAAAGAAAATGTTACACTAATAAATATTTATGCACCCAAGGAAAGTACTCCAAAATATGTGAAACAAATATTAACTGAATTAAAAGGGATAATAGACAACTCTATAATAGTAGTAACAGACTTTAACACACCACTTTCAAGGAGGGACAATTCAATGGGAAAAAAACTCAACAAGGATACAGAAGAATTCAACAGTACAATCAACCAACAGAAACTCATAGACATATACAGAGCACTTCACCCAACAAAAACACGATTCACATTCTTTTCCAGTGCACATGGATCCTTCTCCAGAATAGACCAAATGCTAGGACATAAAACAAGCTTCAATAAATTCAAAAGCATTGAAATACTGCAAAGCATCTTCTCAGACCACAATGCTATAAAGCTAGAAATTAATAATAGGAAGAACAAGGAAAAAGCATCAAACATATGACAACTGAACAACTCACTGCTTAAAAACTATTGGATTACAGAACAGATAAAAACTGAAATAAAAAAATTCCTAGAAACTAATGAGAATGAAGATACATCCTACCAAAACATATGGGACGCAGCGAAAGCAGCACTCAGAGGACAGTTTATAGCAATAAATGCATATATCAGAAAAGAGGAAAGAAACAAAATCAACAGTCTAATTCATCAACTCCAACAACTAGAAAAAGAACAAAAAAAAAAAAAGAATCCTACAGTATCTAGAAGCAAGGAAATAATAAATATCAGAGCAGAAATAAGTGAAACAGAAAACAAAAAGAACCATAGAGAAAAAAAATAAAAAGAAAAAAGAGCTGGTTCTTCAAAAAGATTAATAAAATAGATAAACCATTTCCAGACCTAACAAAGAAAAGAAGATCCAAATCACAAGAATTGTAAATGAAAACAGTGTCATCACAAGAGAACCAACTGAAATAAAAAAGATACTGACAGATTATTATGAAAAACTGTATACCAATAGATTTGAGAACCTAGAAGAGATGGACAAGTTTCTAGAATCAAAAGACCTACCTAAATTATCCCACTAAGAAATAGAAAAGTTGAATAGACCCATAGCAAGAGGGAAGAAACTGAACAGGTCATAAAAAAAAAAAAAAAAAAAAAAAACTTCCCACAAAGAAAAGCCCTGGCCCTGATGGCTTCACTGGAGGAGTCTGTCAAATATTCAGAGAACAGTTGACACCTATGCTACTCAGCTATTCCAGAGCATAGAAAAAGATGGAGTACTCTCAAACTCATTTTATGAAGCAAGAATAACACTAATACTAAAACCAGTGAAAGACAACACTGGAAAGCAAAACTACAGACGAACATCACTCATGAACTTAGATTAAAAAACCTTTAACAAAATCCTGACCAACAGAGTCTAACAACATATCAAAAAATTAATACATCCAGACCAAGAGGGATTCATACCAGATTTACAAGGGTGGTTCAACATCAGAAAATCAATCAATGTAATCCACCACATAAATAAAACAAAGGAAAAGAACCGTATGATTATATCAATTGATGCAGAAATGGCATTTGATAAAATCCAACATCGATTCCTGTTTAAAACTCTCAGCAAAATAGGGATAGAAAGGAAATTCTTCAACATAATAAAGGGTATATATGCAAAGACAACAACCAACATCATTATTAATGAAGAAAGACTCAAGACATTCCCCTTACGAAAGGAACCAGACAGGGATGCCCTCTATCGCCACTTCTATTTAACATTGTATTCGAAGTCTTGGCCAGGGCAATAAGGCAAGAAAGAAAAATAAAAAGCATACATATTGGCAAAGAGGAATTAAAACTATCTCTATTTGCAGATGATATGATCCTATACATAGAAAACCCAAGGGACTCAATA
>NW_006921987.1:71634-78326 GCF_000298275.1 Orycteropus afer afer | reverse complement strand
ACTTCTATATCCTTCCCTTCAAGGCTCAGGGGTCCAGGATTATCTTCTGTGTCTGTGTCAATTGGTTTCCCTTTTCTTTGTTGAAGAGGGTCTGTGCAGTCTTTCTCCCTAGTCCATCATCTTGCCAGAACTACTGAGATTGGAACTCTTGTACACTGCTTGTGGGATTGTAAAATGGTACAACTATTGTGGCAAGCAGTATGGCATTTCCTTAAAAAACTGTAAATAGAAGTACCATTTGACCCAGCAATTCCATTACTGGAATATATCCTAAAGAAGTGAGAGATAACACACGAACAGACATATGTACACCTATGTTCATTGTAGCACAATTCACCATAGCAAAGAGATGGAAACAACCTAAATGCCCATCAACAGATGAGTGGATAACTAGATTATGGTATAGCCACACAATGGAATACTATGCCACATTAAATAACAATGAGGGATATGTGAATCATCTCACAACGTGGATGAACCTGGACATTATGCTGAGTGAAATAAGTCAATTGCAGAAGGAGAAGTACTATATGAGCCCATTACTGTAAAAAGACAGAGAAGGGTTTGCTTAGGAAAGGGAACTCACCTAGTAGGTTCAGGATGGGGAGGGAAGGGGAGGGATTAATTTGGGGCTAGTTGGTGCTTACATGCTGACATGAGTAGGAGGAGAGATATACGAGAAGGGTATATGACCACCATAATAACATTGGGAAATGAGAGGACACCGAACTGTGCACATAAGAGATAGACGACAGATGCTAATACCAACCGATGTGTCCACAATACCACATTGCCATTAACACCAAACACTAGGCTATACAGATAAACACACAAACACCTGAGATGATCAGACAGGGGTCAGTGAAAAGAGGTATACTCTAGACCAAGGATAGATTCACCTGAGGCTAATCTTGCACAGACACCAGTGATACAAAATACCTGCAGTCCTTACAGAAACAATAGAAGACAGACACAGGGTAATACTTCACAGACATCCCAACACTATGGGAGAGAGATCCAATAGATCTACTACTTCAGGATCATAGTACTGGGAGACACCAGACTCAATTGGCACAACAAAATACATAAAAGTGTTGCTCCACATCCTACATTGGTGCGTAGTGACTGGAGTCTTAAAAGCTTTCAAGCAGCCATCTAAGATGCAACTAATGGTCTCCTAGTGTCAAAAGTGAAGAAGAATGAAAAAAAAAAAAAAAAAACAAGGGCATTTAGAAACAATCAGCCCTGGGACACGATGGCCCTTGAGACCAGAAGAATTGGATGGTACCCAGCTACCAATGCCAACCACTCAGGAAAGGATCAAATATGGAGATCCTGGATAGAGTGGGAGGGAAAATGTGGAACACAATCCAAAACCTCAATAATGACCAGAATTACTGGTCAGATGAAATCTGGTGAGACTCCCAATACTATGGTCCTGGAATACGTTCTGCACCTGGAATAAAGCTCACCCCCAGGGGTGGGATCTCAGCCCGGTAGTTAACAAGATGTACATGCAGACAACTCAACCCAGGATGCCACAACCACACACACCATGGTAATACATTCCTTAGAGCAATAGACCATGGGACACCAGAGGACCAACATTCAAACTGAGGAAATGCAGGACAAACAAGAGTGCATAATTATGAAGGGCACAGGGGGAGGGTTGCACATAGGGAGGGGAGGAGACTGGGTTAGTTGGACATGGCGAATGGGGAATGAAATTAAATGTACACATTAAGTTGAATGTAAAACAAGCTCTTAAAATTAAAAAAAAAAAAAAGAAAAGAAAGAAAGAAAGAAAAAAAATGTTGGGCTCACTTTAGTTATGGGCCTATGGAAAAAAAAAGAAAATTATATATGTGTGTGTGTGTGTGTGTTTGACTGCTAACCACTCCTTGGAAGGAAGATTGGGCAATCTACTTCCATAGTGATACTGCCTTGGAAACCCAAGGAGAGGTCACTATGAGTCGGATCCAACACGATGGCAGTGAGTTTGGTTGTATATATTGTATATTGTATTGTATTGCATATATATTGGATATATATATACACATATGTATATATGTCATAATACTGCATAGCCACAGTACCAACTTAAATCTGAAGAAAAGTGGTCACCCAAGGGAAGTTTGAATTATAAAACTATTTTACAGATGGATTTTTTTTGCAAGAGGGAAGGAAAGAGGAATGAAATCCCTTATATCCAGGTTTTCATGTCTCTATTTCAAAGTAAGAATTTGCAGAAGCAGTGTAAAGTGATGGTTGAACAACCTAAAGGGAAAAGTGCTTTAAAGGAGGCTCTTCCAGATCCTGAAGACCATAGCCAGGGTAATTCTCTGCTTTTTCCATCAGTAACCCTACCTTCTCCCCCTGTGGTAGTTAACTTTATGTGTCAAGTTGGCTAGGGCTGATTTTGAGTGGCTAGGTAGCTGGATGTAATTATTCCCCATGATGAGATGGGTAATGAACTCCATGTTGGACTTACCTGTGAGCAGCTAAGTAGCTCCCTTAGGGATATGATCTGCTTCCAGTATATAAGAAGTGTTGAGAAGGTTATCAGAACTTTCTGGCGTGCTTGGACCCTGCATGTAGCCAAGTCTTCACTCAGCAGTCTGCCATGTTTCCTGCCAATCTTGGGACTATCTCTGGACTTAAACTATTGGCCTGCCACGTAGTTGGTAAACTTGGGACTGTGATGTTTTATTTGTTGATCTTAGGTTTGTCATCCTCAGCAGCCACCATCTGCCTGAGTTAAGAGAAGCCTCCAGCTTCAGTAAACCAGAAGCAAGAGGTAGAACTGAAGCCCAAGTTTGAGGGCCTTTCACCTAGACCCTAGAGCTTAGCATTTTGGTCTCAGACTTCCAGCCTCCAAAACTGTAAGAGAATAAATCCCTGTTTGTTAAAGCTATACATTTGTGATACAGTCCTGTTAAAGTGGCACTAGAGACCAAAAACAGCCCCTGAGTGGATGCTCCCTCCTTCACCACCACAGGATGGAACCCGTGGAACTCTGGGCTTAGAATCTCCCAGACCCTGGTGATTTTATACTCCCAATTGCCTATGGGTAAATTGAGTCCCTCCCAGGGAACAGTCTCCCCAGCTCACACTCATAGTGGTATTCAATTTGACCAGGGGTTAACTTGGTCCCAGGAGGGCAATTTCCCTTAAGGCAAGGACTAGCATGATTTGCCCATAAAGAAAACCCCCAAAGGTTTATTTGGACACATGTTCCTTTCATTACTGCAGATCATTTAAATTGTAAAAACAATATGCCAAGTTATATGGAAGATCTTAAATGCAATGAGACCCTAATAACTTCCATCTCTGCTGTACATCATCCTAATATGTTACTCATCACTCTTCTGACACCAAAAGAAAGAAGAATGGTTTTAGAAAAATCAGGAAGGACACTGAGTTTCTCCACAATTTTAATAATTCAAAACCCCATTAGGAGCCCTGGAGAGCAAGCTTGCCCTGCCCCAGATCCAGGGTGGAACTCCAATTAACCCCCAAGAACTTGTTATGTCAAACCATCTGAAAATACATATTGTTGTGGGTTTCCGAAAGGGAGCTCCTAAGCAAATAAATGGGAACTCTGGTAATGTAGTGCCTAATGCACTTGGCTGCTAACCAGAAGTCTGGAGGTTCAAACCCACCAGCCACTCCTCGGAAGGAAGGTTGGGCAATCTACTTCCGTAGTGATACCACCTTGGAAACCCAAGGAGGGGTCGCTATGAGTTGGGTATGACTTGATGGCACATAACAACAAGAAGAACAAGTAAATAAATGTGAGGAAAATTTAGAAGGATCCAGCAAGGATCAAAGGAAACGCCATCAGCGTATTAGAGAGGGTATATGAGGCATATTGTCAGTACACTGACACTGACTCTCACAACCCACAGAATGCTCATATTATAAATTTAATCATTATGAGCCAGAGCAGACCCAATATTCAGTGTGAACTGGAGCATCTTGGGATGAACACCTCATAACTTGTGGAGATTTCCTTTAAGATCTTCAGTAACAGAGAGAGACCAGATTCAGGAAAAGCAGAAACAAAGAGAATGAGACAGGAGGCTGCACTATTACCTTTTACCTTGGAAGGCCCTCAATTGTTTTCATGATGGGTGAGTAAGCCCCAGGAGCCCCCACTGAGGCATTGCCAACCACAAAGAGGAGGACTTCCAGCCTTGGCAGTGTGTTTACTGCATGAAAACTGGGCATTAGAGGAAGGAATATGCAGAGCTGACCCAAACAGCTGGCACAGGAAAGGCCTGTCAAACAGAAAGCACCACTGACCCAGGCCAGGCTTGATGGGTCCCTGGGGCTCCATTGTGCACTGGGCCTATTACCATTTGCCAAGAGGAGCCCCAGGTAGCCCTAACAGTGGGAAGTCAGCCTATAGAGTTCCTAATGGACACTGGCATCACCTTTTCTATACTGAATGAACCAAAGGTATCCCTTTCCTTGAAAAAAAAAAAAGAAAGAAAAGAAAATTACTGGAGTATCAGACAAAACAGTGTGCAAAAGTTTTCATCAAGCATATGAATACCAGATCAGAGACACTGTACTGACCAGTGTTTCCTATACATGCCTGAATGCCCAACTCGCCTTCTGGGGCAAGACCTGCTGACTAAGCTAACTGCTCAATTTACTTTCTCAGTTGATAAACTCCAGTAAAAGTAAGTCCTGAGCAAGCATGGGCCCTGCAAATAGCCCTTCTATATTTGCCTATTTTTGACCTGTATACTGTGCCTGAAGACATTCTACAGCAAGTAAACCTCAAGGTTTGGGCCATGGAAGTACCTGGAAGAACTGTCACTGTCATGTCAGTAAAGGTGGGTTTGAAGCTGGGACATAAGTCTCCAAACCTCAAACCGTATCACTTGAAGAGGGAAACTAAAGAGGGGATAAAACCTCTGTGTTCATGGACACGATGGGTGCCTCCTTACATCCCTCCAGTTGGTTGTTCTTGAATAAACCATTTCCATTTTATTATGGAACAATTTTGGGCACCACCTTCCTTATTATAGTGTTTCTCTGACATCACCCAAGACATAATGGGTATTTCAGGTCTCATAATAATTTTATGCCCTTCTTCATTGAAGCAGTCTCAATCAATGTCCAATAGTAGGCAAGCAATTGCCTTTTGAATGGTGTGTATCATGCTGCAGCATCTGGAAATTTTCAGTCCAAAATCCCAGTGGTCATTGTAGGGCAGCGTTCTCAGGTTTTTGCCATAAGCTCCAGTCTGCATAAGCACTTGTAGCAGACACCTCCAAAATCATGTCTGAATGTGGATCATAAGGACCCAAAGGCAAGGAGAGTGAGACCGCTTTCTGTATTTCAGACATAGCCTGCTGTTGCTCCGACCCCCATTCAAATATAGTTTTCCTCCTAGTGGCTTTATGGATAGGAGCTGGCAATATACCCAGGTGTGGAATATGTGTTCTCCAATCCAAATAAACCGGTTTCCTGCTTAGTCTTGGGGGTAGGTAGTGACAGCAACTTAGTTTTGGTTACCTGTGGAATGTCACAGGTAGCTCCTACCCAAGTTATTCCCAAGAATTACACTGTTTGGGCAGGGCCCTGGATTTTTGCTGGATTTATTAACCAGCCTCTATTGGTCATGTGGGCCACCACTGTTTTCAAATCTGCCCTAGCCTGTTCTTAGGTTTTTGATATTAACACAATGTCATCAATGTAATATATCACCATACTTAAAATCTGTACCAAGTCCAAGTATCTCCTAAACAAGCCATGACAGTAAGCCGTTGAATTCAGACAACCCTGGGGCAAAACTCTGAAGGTGTACTGAGAGCTTTCCCAAGTGAAAGCAAACTGTGACTGACTTTTTTCTGAGATTGGCATGGAGAAAAAGGCATTTGCAAGATCACTGAGTACCAGTCTCCTTTGGCCTGTTGTATTTTTTGCACCACTGATACTATGTCTGGAACAGCTGAAACCACTGGTGGCAGTACTTTATTTAGGCCTCGGTAGTCTACTGTCAGTCTCCATGAGCCATCTGCCTTTCTCACAGGCCATATAGGGCTGTTATACAGAGAATTTGTTGGCACCAACACTCCAGCCTTCAGCATGTCTTTAATCAAAGCACTAATTTCCTTCTGTCCACCAGGTATCCCATATTGTTTCAAGTTAACAACCTGAGTGGGTGCGGGCAATTCCAATGGTTCCCATTTAGCATATGCAATCAATACTGGCCTAAGGGCGAACTTACAGGACTTCAGTTTTACAATATCAGGTAGAGGGAGATTTCTCCAATTAGACATAATATCCATATCAATAATACATTCAGGTAAAGGAGATGAAACTACTTCATACATCTGTTTAAATCTTCCAATTCCAACTTTCAGTTTAGTCCCATCAGCTGTTGCATCCCCATATTCCCCTAGTCTAATCTTAGGCCCCTTCAACATTTCATTGACAGGTTTTGGGATGATGGTACATTGGGCTCCTGTGTCTAGGAGTCCCAAGAAGGTCTCTTCCCCACCCCTAAGCCATTTTACCCATATATTTGCATATGGCCTCAGGTCCTCTGCTGCGGGCTGGACTAGAAGACCCTGGCCCCCATGTCAGTCTCTGGCTTCATCAATTAGCTAAGTCTCTGCTTCAACTGGTCCCAGGTGGGAGTTCCTATTATTAAATTCCTCCTGAGTGGAGTGAAT
>NW_006921987.1:62232-69938 GCF_000298275.1 Orycteropus afer afer | reverse complement strand
TTGCTTGTTTCTACAATCGAGGCCAATGGAAGCAGCAGTCAGGACATTAGACGACCTGTAGCACTGGGTAGGTCGGCTGCGAAGGAACTCTTTCAAGTGCTGAGGAGCTTTCAAGTGCTGATGTCTCCCTGAGGACTAAGGTGTTCCTAACACGGGCCATGAAATTTCCAATCACCTCGTATGCATGTGAGAGCTGGACAATGTTTCTTGGCTTTGCCTGTTCCCTTCCCGGACTACCATTTTGGTGACCAGTGGTCGTACTGGTACTGTCTGTTGTTCTGACACATTTTTTCCTTTCTGGGTAGGCTCTGAAACTAGGGGTCATCTAACTGGACTGGATCTGAGCTTGATTCAGTGCTACAACCTGGCTCTACATTCTTTTTTCCTGCCATTGCAGCTATTGCTGATAACAGCAACCAAGGAATTGTAAGTCTCACCTTTTCCTCGTCATTCTGTATTTCCATATACATACAACTAGCCAATTCCTCAGGAGTTAGATCCACCTCTCCTAAATCCCATGAATAGCTATTGCCTTGGGTGACTGATCTCAACAAAAGAGCTGCTTCAATCCATGGGTTTCTTTTATGCCATCCAGAAGCCAAACGTTTCTTACTTTCTCATTTATCTTCTTTCTCCCAAAACCACATATTCCAGTGAGTCTGGGCCATTGCAGCGAATTCCATTTCTGACACCAACTGCTAAAAGGGCAAGGGGGGCACATCTTCTGACCTATTCTAACCCCACAACAGGAAGACAGGATCACCATCAGTAACCCAAGGTCTATTCCTGCAAGGTCAGACATGCTGCCTCCCTCCAGCCCCTTTCACCACCCATTCCTCCCAAGGCACCCACCATCTTTCTCCTGGGTTTGATTACATGGGCCCTGCAAATGGCCCTTCTATATTTGCCTGTGTTTGACCTGGATATTGTGCCTGAAGACATTCTACAGCAAGTAAACCCCAAGGTTTGGGCCATGGAAGTACCTGGAAGAACTGTCACTGTCATGCCAGTAAAGGTGGGATTGAAGCTGGGGCATAAAGCTCCAAACCTCAAACAGTATCCCTTGAAGAGGGATCCCTAAAGAGGGGGTAAAAGGTAAAATCTCTGAAAACCACCTTTTTGGACACTGGGCTAATTAGGCTTTGCCAATGCAATGATGGTCTCAGGTATAGCGAGGATTGAGAGGATGGTGCAGGACTGGGCAGTGTTTTGTTCTGTTACACATAGGGTTGCTATGAGTTGAAGCCCATGCAATGGCCCCTAACAACAACAACAATCACCACACAATATTCCTATACTTCTAGTATGGAAGATGGGCAAAAGGGAGTATAGGTTTGTGGAAACTTGAGAGCAATAAACCAAGTGAGAGAGGACCTCTACCCCGTGGTCTCCAAGCCATACACTTTGCTTACAGCTGGAGAATATATCTGGTTGATAGTCTTAGACTTAAAGAATGCCTTTTTTTTTTTTTTATTCCCCCTTGATAATCAATAGCAGAAGTTTTTTGCCTTCAAGTGGGCAGACCCTAACACCAAGACTAAAACCCAGTATTGCAGTTGGACTGTGTTACCACTGAGTTTCAAAAATTCTCCAATTATCTTGGAGAAGCCCTAGGAAAAGCCTTGAGAGACTTAAAATTGCCACAGAGAGTCCTCCTCCAATATGTGGCTGACATCTTAATAGCCAACCACACTAAAGAAACATCTGATCAGAACACTTTATCATGCTCAACTTCTTAGCTAAGTGGGGGTAAAAAGTCTCTAAGAAAATGACACAAATGTCTGTGCAAAAGGTGAAATATCTGTGATTTGAATTGTTCAAGGCTGATTTGAATTGTTCCCAAGAGGTAGGAAGTAATCCTCTGAGTGGCACCCCTGACCACCAAACACCAATGCTGAGAGTTCCTAGGTATGGCACGGTTTTGTAGAAATTGGACATAATTTTTGACTTGTTGACAAGCCTCTGTACCAGGCAGTACAAGGGAAAGACTCTAACCATCTAGACTGGACCCCTGAATGTCAACAACCTTTTGAGCAAAGAAAATCAAAGCTAGGTTCTGCTGTAGCCTTGGGACTCCATGACCCATGAAAGCCATATGACCTACTTATGCACGAAAGGTAAGGGAGGGCTCTTGGAGCTCTCACCAAGAACTTAGGTCCCTGGAAGTGGCCAGTAGTGTATTTTTCTAAGCAATTAGATGCAGTGGGTCAGGGATGGCCCACATATTTAAGAGCAGTGGCTGCTACCTGGTATTTATTGGCTGAAGCAGAGACATTACCTTGGGACAGCCCATCAAAGTCATGATCCGCCATTACGTGCTTTCATTATTGGAGCAGAAGGGCAGGTTTTGGCTGATGGTAGGTTGGATTGGAAGGTACAAAGCAACTCTGTTCAACAACTCCAATGTTGCCCTGAAAGCTGTGTCCACCCTTGAAGCCTGCTACCCTGCTACCCTGCTTCTGATGCCAGAGAGAGAAGGACCAATTCATGACTATATTGAGGTAATTGAGAAAGTATATTACAGCAGATGGAACCTTATTGACTGGCCTCTTGATCACCTACTTCTGGACCTGTATACCAATGGCAGCCGTTTGTTGAGAATGGGATCTGAAAAATTGAGTATGCAGTGGTCATCCTACATGAAACCAAAGAAGCAGAGGCCCTGCCACCAGGAACACCTGCCCAGAAGGCAGAAATCATCACATTAACCCAAGCTTTGGAAATTGGCAAAGGCTTCCAGGTGATAGTTTTCACAGTATCAAGGTATGCATTTTCAGTTCTCCATGCTTATGGTGTGATATGGAAGGAGAGAAGCCTTTTGATCATAGGAAGAAAAGTCATTAAACATAGTGAGGAAATTCTGAAGCTCTTAGAAGCAGTTGTTCCCCCAACTGAGATAGCAGTTTTTCATTGCCCAGGGTACCAAAGGATAGACTTCACTATGGCTAAAGGGAATCACTTGGTTGATACAGCAGTGAAACATGCAGCCTGCCACCAGGTGTCAACCCACATGATGGCCTCCTTGATCCTAGACTTAGGACTAACAAATCTTGACTGTGGGTACTTGAAGAATGACTTACTCTGAGCAGCCAAATAGGGATTTGACCTAGAATAGACTGAGAACAAGTGGACTTATAATGACCAAGGAATAATTCTAGTCCCAGCACATTTAATGTATGATATAGTCTTGGCCCCACCCACACATGCCAACACCCACTAAAATCAGGAAGCCCTTTACTCCTGGCTAAGTAAACTCATTGCAGGACCAAAAACGAAACCAAATTCGCTGCTGTTGAGGCATATCTGACTCATAGCAACCTCTCCTTGGGTTTCTGAGGCACTATCACTACGGAAGTAGATTGCCCATGTACAAAACCATCAAAAAGGTGACACAAGGGTGCATAGTCTGTGCCAAGAAAAATCCATAATGTGGCCAGCCTTCAGTGGCGTAAGTTCAAGCAAGGGGACTAGGACCACGTGAAGACTGTTGTTGTTGTTGTTGTTATGTGCCATCGAGTCAAACCCGACTCATAGCGACCCCTCCTTGGGTTTCCGAGGCAGTATCACTACGGAAGTAGGATTGCCCAACCTTCCTTCCGAGGAGTGGCTGGTGGGTTTGAACCGCCAGCCAGACTAGTAAGTAAATTTTACTGTTATGCCTACAGTCCCCAGTGGAGTCAAGTATTTATTGGTCTTTGTAGACACCTTCACAGACTGGGTGAAAACCTTTCCATGTAGAATAGAGAAGACAGCTGACATGAGCAAGACCTTACTGAGGGAACTTATTCTTAGGTTCAATTTACCTGTTACCATTCAGGGTGACAATGGAGGAGTTTCTTTGCACAACTAGTACAATAGCTTGCCAGACTCTTAGGAATTAAGTGAAGGTTACATTCTTCTTTGAGGCCCCAGTCCACTGGAAAGACTGAAAAATGTATCATACTCTCAAGAAGACTTTGGCCAACATGTGTCAAGAGACAAACTTGCCATGGATTAAACTTTTGCCTCTTGCCCTCTTAAGGGTGTGGGTCACTCTCCAATATAGGCTTGGTTAAAGCCCATATGAGATGCAATTTGGGAGACTTTTCAGTGGGGTATGGTACTCAAACTCTTTGATGGTTATTTACTTGCTATACTCGGGATGAATACTTAGGGAAGGGGGACCTTAATATTGTTAAAGAATTGTTGTTGTTGTTGTTGTTATACGCCATTGAGTCAGACCCAATGCAAAAAAGACAAGAAGGCCACATCTTCCAACCTCCTCTAACCCTATAGGATGAAGACAGGATTACCAGCAGTAACCCAAAGCCTATTACTGCAAGGCCAGACATGCTGCCTCCCTCCAGCCCTTTCACCAACTGTTCTTCCCAAAGCACCCATCACCTCTCCTGGGTTCGATAATTTGCTGCAGTGGCCACACAGAGCTCACAGATTATGGGGTTTATTAGGGAAGCACCACAGGCTACAATTCAAGTTCAGGAAAAATGCTCAGTCTCTCTCCCATCCCACCGTCCCTCAGCCAACAGTCTCTCACAGTCTCTTTCCCAGCAGTGCTGGTCCCTCGGTGTCTCACTCAGCAATGCATGTCTCTTGCGTCTCTTTCCCAGCAACGTATGTCTCAGGAGCGCGTGTCTCTTTCGGCAGCACTTATTCCTCAACCAGCAGTCAGAGAGAGTTCTGCCTCTAGGAGGCCTCCTTTTGAGCCCGGCAGGGTGGTCAAACTAGCCAATCATAGCATCAGAACTCTAAGCACTTGAGAGTGGGAACCTCCCAGAACATTGTTTTGTGCCACTCCCAATAGAAATACTCCAGGTGGGAGACTTTAGCAATCAGAATCTCCTTAGTTGCTAATAGCAATTCCCACCTTGGAGTTTACAAAGACTTATGGGTAGAAAAGCCACACTAAGTAATTTACTACACCGCACCCAACTCACAGCAACCCCTCCTTGGGTTTCCGAAGCAGTATCACTATGGAAGCAGATTGCCTCATCTTTCTTCTGAGGAGTGGCTGGTGGGTTTGAACCTCCAGCCTTCTGGTTAGCAGTCAAGTGCCTTAGGCATTATGAACTAGGTCAGTTTAAACATGTCCAATCCTTGACAGCTATTGTAAATGTTAATAAGCAGTTTGTTTCCAGGAGAATGTTGTGCCCTACAGGTACTCTCCTTCACAATGTTTGTCCCAGAAACTAGGTTCTTCTTAAGGAGTGGAATGACTGGACCCACCAAAGTCAGCTTCAGGATAAATCGACCAACTGTATGAAGTTTTATTGACAACACACTCAGCAGCCAAGCTAAAGGAAGTCCACCCCTAGATCCATCATATCATGCTATGAATAGCCACTATGTGTAAAAGCAGACTTCCTTGGCCCCCTATGAACCTTGCCTCACAGGTAACAGCCTAGCTGGCCAACAAGACTTCATAGTGACTGATTGGTCTGATATTGGGTGACTTTGCAAGCCCACTGCCAAATGCAGCCTGTAGTAGAAGACCTTATATTCTTGTTTAAGTAGAAATCCCCTACAGATAATTGTATTCTTCTTCGTGCCTCCTTCTTTCAGGAACCCTACTGCAGAGATTTTTGGAATCTTATTCCTTTACATTTTACTTATTCTTTTTATCTGTACCTATTCGTGCCTGCTCCCAGTGTTTGAAAACAGCCTTTTTTTTATTTTCACCATGTTATTGATTTTAGTCCTACTTTTGTCCCTTGTCTCCCCATCTGAATCCTGTGACCCAGAACAAGTTTATACTGTTGTCACAAGTAGTAGCCACAGGCTACAATTTAGCTAATTGCTGGGTTTGCCAACCTCAGCCCTCCATAGCTGAGGGTCACAAATCTACTCCCTGAGTTGCTTTCATTACCAATTTTGCTACAGTGCCAAATTTTATATTGGTCAACCCAGCCAACATTACCTTCATGTGAAATTATCATCTGACCAAACTAGTGTGCCTTGCCTTAATGCTGGAAACATGGTCAGTGATCTATAATTGTTCCCAACTTTTTCCTTGTTGGATGTACTTGACCAGGAGAAACAAATGCCCATTCTGGTCCCATTTCCAAAGTTCTGCTGTTCTTGGAGGCAGGCTGGAGTTTGCCATATAGGCCCCTGATGTTGTCATTTTATCTATCACCAAGTATCCTAGGTTTATGTCCTCTGGAAAGAAAAAAAGCTCAGCCATCCTAAAGCCTATAGTTCTTGGAGCAACACCAGATGGTGCTCCCAGACTAAGATCATCCTGGCTCTTACAGGCCAACAGTGTGTTAACCATACTTAATTCTTTAGGATCTGTTGTCTGTGCAGCCTTAGGATTTGTGTTTATATGTGGAGGCTCCAGAGGGTAGGGCTGGGCTTTCTTATGCTTAGACAACATTTGTATGACAGGACAATGTGCCGTAGGCCACTTGATTACTTGTTTCCAGGTGTGCAACAGTTCTGTCTTGGAGAACCCCCACTTCTCTTCCCATGTGAAAAAATCCTCAACAGACACTGCGATGGGCTTCCTTTGCAGGAAGCTTCTGCATCCCTTATCTTGGAATAACTTTTCATGAGTTAATCTTGTGAAATCTCACTGCCTCACTTGAGACAATTGCCAATAAAATAGCCCATGCTATTGACTCATAGCAGGCCAATGACTCATTAGACAAAGTAGTTCTGGACAACAGTATTGTCTTGAACTTTTTCCAAGCTGAATCAGGGAAGGTATGTGCCATTACTAACACTTGTAGCTGTACTTGAATAAACATCTTTAGCAGAGTGGAACAAGATTTAATAGTCTTTTCAGATCAAATAAAATGGCTTCACAATTCCCTAGAATTTCCCTCCACTAGTTCCCTAATTTTTTGTTTAACCTCTTGCCTATCAGATAGATCATGGGCTAAGAACTTGTTTGTGGGAATCATACCGACAATCTTGACTGGAATCTCATTATGCTTGTTTTTACCCTGTTTCATTAATCTCCTGACCAAGCTTATTTCTAAGAGGCTCTGGAAAGAGAACATTTTGTGTTGCTCCCTGTGGACTTAAGACTCCAAGATTACCAACCATTCCTCTTCCAGATCCTTGTGCCAAACTCCAACAAGTAGCCAGGCAGTTCTGTGCTAATCTATGACATTGCCCCAAACAGGAAGTAGTTAAGATATGTCATCACTCTTTTTCCCAGAATTGATGAAATTAACAAGCAGATGAAGGATTTGTTAGGGGGTTAATAGACGGAAACATGAATATGTGACCATAGATTCAAAATACCCCAGCCCCAGTAACACTATGTAACCACATACTCAAAAAAGCAGAGCTCCAACAGTACTGCACCATTGCACTAACTTCCTCCAAGTTGCTTTTCAGACGTCCTGGAAAGTATCAGACCAGATGTGTTCAAATCAGATTGGGAATGTGGAGAATGGGCTGAGTGGCTGTCCTGTGTCCTGAGATGACTAGTGATATGTGCCCCACAAAAACTCCCCTGCTGAGCATGCTAAGACTACCATTTTTTGAACATTGTTGTTGTTGTTGTTGTTAAGTGCCGTCGAGTAGTTTCTGACTCATAGCGACCCCATGCGCAGCAGAACGAAACACTGCCCTATCCTGCGCCAGCCCCACAATCCCTGCTATACTTGATCCCATCATCGCAGCCACTGTATCAATCCATCTCGTTGAAGGCCTCCCCCTCTTTCGTCGACCCTCCACCCCACCAAGCATGACATCCT
>NW_006921987.1:50262-59415 GCF_000298275.1 Orycteropus afer afer | reverse complement strand
GGTTTTAAACACCAGAGGCTCAGCCTCAAAACACACGTCTATATGTCACCACAGTAGGACAAACCGACAGACAAGTTTGTCTTGCTGTTGGAGACCTCTCGTGTCACCCCCACCTGGCTAACAGTTCCTCTGTCTGGCTTCCTGGCTTTTAATCCCCTTTCTCCTGCTCTTCTGGCCTGCTTCTTCGGGTGTCCCTGAGTTGTATCTCATCACCTGTATCCCTGGGGCTGACTGCCCTTCTGTCCGGGTTCAAGGCTTTTATCCCCTTTCTCCTGCTCTTCTGGCCTGCTACTCTGCGTGTCCCTGGGTTGTCTCTCCTCACCTGTAACCCTGGGGCTGACTGCTCTTCTGTAAGGGTTCAAGGCTTTTATCCCCTTTCTCCTGCTCTTCCGGCCTGCTACTCTGGTGTCCCTGCGTTGTTACTCCTCACCTGTAACCCTCGTGCTGTACATGGGATGCATTAAAATGCACATTTGCTGCACATGCAGTTACCCTGCCCTTAATCCCTATGCATTAGGAATTTCTAGAAATAAAAAGAATATGTATAAGTTCCTTATTTACTAAATCCTATAAAATGTTATCTGAGCTTTTGCTTGAGGAGTCAGAACTGGGCAAGTTCCCCTGGTTCCTTGACATGTTGCACTTCAGTATATCACCTTCCTTTCATCCAAACTCTGGTGCCAAATGGATTGGCTCATTCACACATCACACAGGACCCCCTTTGTCCTCTATCACTAATGCTATTCATTATAATGATAATGTTTATTAAATGGAAAGTAATTGTTAAGCAATTATAACAAGGATTTGTTTGTTTAATAAAATTTAACCTATTCACATTACAAGACAACACTAATGTTGGCTTTTGGCTTGATTGAAGCAATAGCTAGAATACCTGATGCTATGTTGGCATAGTGCTTAAGGCATTTGACTGCTAACCAGAAGGTTGATGGTTCAAACCCACCAGCCATTCCTTGGAAGGAAGACTGGGCAATCTAATCCTGTAGAGATACTGCCTCAGAAACTCAAGAAGGGGTCAGTATGAGTGGGAATCGACTTGACGGCAGTGAGTTTGGTTTTTTGGTTTTATGTGGTAAAACAAATGTGAGGGTGGTGAGATTTTGACTTGCTTGCTTTGGACATATCATCAGGAAAGGCCAGTTCCTAGAAAAGGAAATCATGGTTGGTAAAGTAGAGGGTCAGAGAAAATGAGTAAAAGCCTCCATGAGTGAATTGACACAATGGCCACAAACAGACTCAACCAAGTCAACAATCAGGAAGTTGCCACAGGACCAGGCTAAGTTTCACTCTGTTATAAAGTCCACATGAATCTGAATGAATTTGATGGTAACCAACAACAACATGTGGTATAATGGTGTTTTATTTTTTCAAGTAGGAGTTTAATCTTTATGTCTAATAACATATGATGGCAACACATTTGAAACAATATAAACATGTATGCCATGATGTAGACAGCACAATATTTCAGATGAAGAGTGGTAATAACTTCAAAGATGCCTCATTTTCCTGTTCATGAATCATTAGTAGAGAAAGACGTCTCATGTTTGTATAATCGAGCATAACATGTCTACATTACTTCTTTCCTGGCAAAATTCCACCAGGCAAATCTGTTTGTTATTCTGAAATGATACAGATATCTTTCCAGAACTGATTTAAGAAAAGAGAATTGAACATATTCTCAGGTCTGTAGATGATCATTTTCTCCAGTTTGTCAAGACCAGATTTTAAGAATACTGTTTTACAAGTCTACGGGGAAAGTAATTTTTCTCTGAGAAATCTCAGTTTAAAATTACCTCATCTAAAAGTAATCCCACTGCCATATGTTTGCTTGGCCTAGATTTCATTTAATAAGGCTTTCCCCCTTGTACATTCTTCAAAGAGCAACAAAACTAAGAGCAGTGTAGATGCTAGCCATCAAATGCCTATGGTGAATGTCAATTTTTAATCACATCCTGTAAGTAACATTTAATGGACCCTTGCATTATAGCTTTAGAATTCTAGAAGGCTACGTGACTAGAATTTATAAATGTTAGGAAGTTTTCATCCTTGCTTTTCTTTCTATAAAATATTGAAGCTTTCTCCCCTGAAGAAATGCAAAGCTCCTTTTATGTTCACAATCCAAATTTCTTTATTTAAAATACATGTGCAGCACATATCGGATGCCTGTGACATTTGTAAGTTCACATCATCATTTGAGAATCCTGGCTTTTGGGCAGCCTGGACTTTGTTCACCTTTCTTGTTTCCATATTACCTTTGATGTTTATTTACTTGCTATACCCTTGTGATGAATACTCATTGTTGTGAAAATTGAAGATATAATAAAATAATACATGTTATATCATAATTCTTGACTGTTAGGGTGTATTCAGTGTTGATTTAATTAGAGAGAGAGTGAAAGCAAGAAAGAGAGAAATGTAATATAAAACTAAAGCACAGAGTGAATTGAGTTAATGCAAAATGGTCACCTCTATTTGAAATTAAATGATGATAGAGAAATTTTAGGGGTTAAGATTTAATAGGTTAGTTGCCACAGACAAATCAATGTAATTGTTTAAATGTAATTACTGTAAAAAACGTTTTCTAAAGAAATTTTAAAATTTGTACAGCAGAAGCATCAAACATTTTAATTATGAACGCCTATTGCTGTTATCACTGAATAAAATTTACAAATAATGCATAACATGTATTTAAATAGAGGTCTTACAGTGAAATGCTTGTCATGGTCATAATGACTATGCAGTAAAATTGCATCTCAAGGGAATTATATTATTTATCCTAAGCCAAATAGCTAACTCTGACAGAGTTAGAACTAGAATTTAGGTCTCTAGGCATTTAATAACCTCTTGCACAACACTGTTAGAGGCTGTCAACTAGATTCTAGCAGTGTCTCCAAGAGAAATTAAGACTCCTGGGAGATTCCACTGCAGGTTTTACTCTTACTCTTCGGATATTGAAGTTCAAGTACATGAGATATCTTTATGAAGAACCTATCAACTAATTGTTTCCAGAGTTGACACATTGGAAAAAGATTCATTAACAACCTGCAGTATGCAGATGACATAACCTTGTTTGTCAAAAAGGAGCTGTGGTAGCATAATGCCTAAGGCACTTGCCTGCTAACCAGAAGGCTGGTGTTTCAAACCCACCAGCCACTTCTCGGAAGGAAGGTTGGGCAATCTACTTCCATAGTGATACCACCTTGGAAATCCAAGGAAGGGTCGCTATGAGTCAGGTCTGACTCTAGGGCACATAACAACAACAACAGCCAAAAAGGAAGATGATTTAAAGCACTTACTGATGTATCAAGATGTAATTCTTTAGTACAAATTACACTGAATGTAAAGAAAACAAAAATCCTCAAAATTGGACCAATAAACAACATAATGACAAATGGATAAAATATCAGAGTTGTCAAGATTTTCTTTCTACTTGGATCAAAAATCAATATTCATGGAAGCAACACTGAAGAAAATCAAATGATGTATTGTAGTGAGCAGGTCTGCTGCAAAATATCTTTTCAAAGTACTAAATATCAAAGATGTCACTTCAATGACTAAGGTGTGCCCAAGCCAATCCAGGATTTTTCAGTCACCTACCTCACATGCATGTGAAAGCAGGACAGTAAAAAATAATTTAAAAAAGAATAGATGCATTTGAATGGTAATATTAGCAAAGCATATTGAATATGCTATGGATTGGCAGAAAAAGAACAAATCAGTTTTAGAAGAAAGAATGGAGAGACTTTGTCAGTCACATCAAAGATCATGGAGATCATGGAGATGGTCCAGAACTGGGCAACATTTCGTTCTGTTTTACATGAGGCTGCTATGAGCTGAAGCCAGATGGACAGTAACTATAAACATTAACATTACTAGATAGTCTTAAAGGAGCTCTGGTGGCATAGTGGATAAGACTTTTGGTTTCTAACCAGAAGGTCAGTGCTTAAAATCCACCAGCCTCTCCATGGAAGGACAATGGAGTAATCTACTTCAGTAAAGATTTACAGCCTCAGAAACCCAATGCTATCAGTCAGAATCAGCTTGATGGAAGAGAGGAAGAATGTTTTGTGTTTTCTATCAATGAGCATTTTAACTGCTCACAACTAAAAAGTAGATATTTTTGTTATCTTATGACCCCATTTTACAAATAAGAAAGTCAAAACACAGATGGTACAATTAACTTGTCCAAGATCACATAAGTGGAGAGTTAGAGTTTGAATGCACCAAGTATGGTTCCAGAGTATTCACTTAGCCATTCATGTAAATTTTCAATACTTAAGCAATAATGCTGAATCAATGTGTTATATTGGTGTTAGAGTTAGGGACATCACTGTGTGATAAGATTCCTAGCATTTTCTTTCTTCATTTCTGAAAAATTAATAAGTACACTTATTTGATCTAATTCCTCTGTGTGGCCAGGACTTTCCTTGGACTCTTCCATTCTCCTTATGCAATGCCATACCACAAATATGGTGAACTTTTTACCATAGAATTACCAGGCAGCAAATTTTCACTGACTTGACTATCCAGCATCTTGCCACCATATCTGATCAGCTGTTAAGGGTCAGCATCCTCTTGGTTTCAAGACTGCCTTTTATTATTAATAACGTCATCCACAGCTTCCCTGGGATACTATTTTATCTGCTTTCATGTCTTTTAAATTTTCTGCTTCATTTCTCACCAGGATAATTTGCCCTTATAAAGTTAAAATGTTGGTAATTAGAAGCTTCTGTACCTTGATACTCCATAATATCCCACAGGTTCTCTGAAGTCACATAAATGACTCCAGGGCATAGTTGTGGAACACTTTAATTTCCTTACCTTGAATCAAGCCTTCCTGGATTCTTTGGTCTATAAGGGAATTAACCTAAAATAGTCATTCCCTATGTACACTGATAAAAAGCTAGGAATTAAACATGTTGTTGTTAAGTGTCATTAAATAATCTGGTATTTTGTTAACAAAGACAATCCAGAACATAGCGTATTTGTTTTGTTTGTTTTTCTTTTGTTTGTCTGTTTTAAAGAGTTCAGGCTTGGAAAGCTTGTCTTTCAACTGTGTTAACAATGTATTGCTAAATTCACCTGAAAGGTAAATGCAAGTACATTATTTATTCAATGATACATTGAAAATACATTATACTCTTCTTACACCAAAGTATCCCATAATTTGCCTGGGAATTCCTTTTGGCCTCTATTTTGAGCATTCTTAGTTAAAAAGTGTATTCCCATGCTCTTTAATAAGGACTGAGTACAAATAATCCAGTTATTGCCTACTATTCTCAAAGGAATCTTTTCTAATTGCATTTTGAAATTAACTATTAATGGAATTTGAAAATGTATCCAGAGCCTTGGAGGCAGGAAAAGAAAAATAAAAATCAGGGATATTTATCTAAAGGAACAGAAGAAATATGAAAAATAAAGTGCACCCCAGTGGATTTTATGAATAAAATATCATAAACTACAATATGAAACAAGTGGTTTATAACACAATTGAGTAATGTTTAATGGAACTTTGGCCACTGCAGAAAATAAGATTTATTTTCACAGTTGATTTTTTTCCTAACACTTTCATCATTCATTTATATAGGATGCTGTTGTTGGGTGCCCCCGAGTCATCTCCAATTCACAGTGACCTTTTGTACAACAGAACAAAACACTGCCCAGTCCTGTGCCAGCCTCACAATCTGTGCTATAACTGAGCTCATCGTTGCAGCCACTGTGTCAATCTATCTTGCTGGGGGCCTTCCCCCCTTTCGTAACCCTCCCTTTACCAAGCATGATACCATTTTCCAGAGAATGATCCCTTCTGACAAACATGACCAAAGTAAGATGAGACAAAGTCTGGCCACTCTCATTTCCAAGGAGCATTCTGGCAGCATTTCTTTCAGGACAGATTTGTCAGTTCTTTTAGCAGTCCATGGTACTTTCAGTATTCTTCACCAACACCACAATTCAGAAGTATCAACTCTTCTTCAGTCTTCTTTATTCATTGTCAAGCTTTCACATGCATATGAGGTGATTGAAAACACCATGGCTTAGGTTAGAAATACCTTAGTCTTCAAGGAGACATTTTTGCTCTTCAGCACTTGAAAAAGTTTCTTTGCAGCCGATTTTCCCAGTGCTGTACGTTGTCTGATGTCCCGACTGCTGCTTTCATTGGCATTGATTGTAGAACCAAGCAATGTGAAGTCTTTGACAACTTCAATCTTTTCTCCATTTATCGTGATGCTGCTTGTTGGTCCATTTGTGAGGATTTTTGTTTTCTTTATTCAGAGGTGTAATCCATACTGAGGCAGGAAAAGCAGAGGGAAAAGGAAAGGAAATCCAAGGCATCCAGCAGAGAGCAAGCAAGCAGCAGAGGGATCCCAGTCAGGGGAGGGACTTAGACCCCTTACCCCCAAGTGACAGGAAGAGCAGAGAGGAAAGGAAAGGAAAGCCAAGGCATCCAGGAGAGAGTGAGCAAGTGGCAGAGGGATCCAGGTAAGTGGAGGGAGGAGAGGTTTCGAACAACTACGGAAGACAAACATGTCTGTCAGTTTGTCGATCTGTGGTGGTGTGTTGCTGTGAGGCTTGAGGCTGTGCTACATGTGTTTCAAATGTCAGCAGAGTTGCACACAGTGCATAGGTTTTGACGTGGCCTGTGTCAAAAAAGAAGAAGGAAGAGGCCATCCACTTCTCCAAGAGTTGGTCAGGGAAAATCTATGAATAGCAGAGAAACACTGTCCATTACAGTACTAGGCAACTATATGAATAGCCTGGAAATACTGTCTGAGACAGTGTAGGAGGATGAGCCACTTAGGTCAGAAGGCTCTCAAAATATGACTAGGAAAGAGCTGCATCATCAGAGTAGAACCAACCTTATCAGATAAAGTAGAGCTTTCAAGACCTCCATTTGCTGACATGACAAAACTCAAATTGAAGAGAAACAGCTGCAAACATCTATTAATCGTTGGAAAATGGAATATACAATGTATGAATCTCGGAAAGTTGGAAGTTGTCAAAAATAAAATAGAATGCATAAAGATTGATATCCTGGGCATTAGTGAGTTGAAGTGGACTGGTTTTGGACATTTTGAATCAAACAACCATATGATCTACCATGACAGGAATGAAAATTTGAAGAGGAATGGCATGGCATTCATCATCACAAAGGATATTTCAAGATCTGTCCTGAAGTACAATGCTGTCAGGGATAGGATAATATCCATACTCCTACCTGGAAGACCAGTTAACACAACTATTATTCAAATTTATGCACCAACCACCAAAGCAAAAGATGAAGAAATTGAAGATTTTTATCAACTTCTGCAGTCTGAAATTGACAGAACATGCAATTAAGATATGTTGATTATCACTGACGACTTGAATGCAAGAATTGGAACCAAAGAAGAATCACCGGAAGTTGGAAAATTTGGCCTTGGTGACAGAAATAATGTTAGAGATCACATGATAGAATTTTGCAAGACCAACAACTTATCCATTGCAAATACCTTTTGCAAAAACACAAATGGTGGCTATACATGTGGACTTTGCCAGATGGAGTACACAGGAATCAGATTGACTACATCTATGGCAAGAGGCAATGGAAAAGCTCAATATCTTCAGCCAAAACCAGTCCAGGAACTGATTGTGGAATAGACAATCTACTTCTCATATGCAAGTTCAAGTAGAAGTTAAAGACAATTAAAGTACATTCACAAGAGCCAAAATATGACCTTGAATATATCCCTCCTGAATTTAGAGACCATCTAAAGAATAGATTTGGTGCATTGAACACCTATGACCGAAAACCAGAAGAACCGTGAGATGACATCAAGAACATCATCCATGAGGAAAGCAAGAGGTCATTAAAAAGATGAGAAAAAAAGAAAAGACCAAAGTGGATGACAGAAGAGACTCTGAAGCTTGACCTTGAGTATAGAGTAGCCAAAACAAATAGAAGAAATGACAAGATAAAAGAGCTGAACAGAAGAGTTCAAAGAGCAGCTTGACCAGACAAAGCCAATTACTATAATGAAATGTGCAAAGACTTGGAGTTAGAAAGCTAAAATGGAAGAACACACTGGACATTTATCAAACACAAAGAAACAAAGAAAAAATTTAAGCCTTGCTTTGCAATACTGAAAGATTGTATGGGCAAAATAGTGAATGATGCAGGAAGCATCAAAAGAAGATGTAAGGAATACACAGAGTCACTGTACCAAAAAAGAACTGGTCGATCTTTATTCATTTCAGGAGGTGGTATATGATCAAGAAGCAATGATATTGAAGGAAGAAGTCAAAGCTGCACTGAAGGAATTGCCAAAGAACAAGGCTCCAGAAATTGACAGAATACCCACTGAGATGTTTCAACAAATGGATGCTCCACTGGAGGCACTCACTCGGTTATGCCAAAAGATTTAGAAGACAGCTACCTGGCCAACTAACTGGAAGAGATCATTTTTGTACCCATTCCAAAGGAAGATGATCCCACAGAATGTGGAAATTATCGAACAGCATTATTAATATCACACACAAGTAAAATGTAACTGAAGTTAATTCAAAAACGTTTGCAGCGTTATATTTACAGAGAACTTCCAGAGATGCAAGCTGGATTCAGAAGAGGATGTGGAAAAAGGGTTATCATAGCTATTGTCAGATGGATCTTGGCTCAAAGCAGAGAATATCAGAAAGATGTATATTTGTGTTTCATTGACTGTGCAAAAGCATTTGATTGTGTGGATCATAACAAATTGTGGATAACACAGAGAAGAATGGGAATTCCGAATATTTAATTGTACTCATGAGGAACCTGTACATAGACCAAGAGGCTGTCATTCAAATGCAACAAGGGGACACTGCATGGTTTAAAATTGAGAGGAGACAGCATCAGTGTTGAATCCTTTCACCATAATTATTCAAGCTGTATGCTGTGCAAATAATCTGAGAAGCTGGACTTGAAGAAGATTATGAAGAAGAACATGACATCAAGATTGAAGAGAAAATCAATAACAATCTGCAATATGCTAATGACACAACTTTGCTTCCTGAAAGTGAGGATGAATTAAAGCGCTTACTGATGAGGATTGAAAAATACAGTCTGCAGTATGGATTACACCTCAATATAAAGAAAACAGAAATCCTCACAACTGGACC
>NW_006921987.1:0-22596 GCF_000298275.1 Orycteropus afer afer | reverse complement strand
TGAAGAATGCTGAAAGTACCATGGACTGTTAAAAGAACTAACAGATCTGTCCTGGAGGAAATGCAGCCAAAATGCTCCTTGGAAGTGAGAATGGCCAGACTTCATCTTACCTACTTTGGTCATGTTGTCAGAAGAGACCATTCCCTGGAGAAAGATGTCATGCTTGGTAAGATGGAGGGTCAATGAAAGAGGGGAAGGCCTTCAACGAGATGGATTGACATGGTGGGTGCAACAATGGCTCAAGTATAGCAGGGATCATGGAGCTGGCATGGGATTGGGTGGTGTTTCATTCCCCAATCATACCCTAATCTTACTCAGAATTATCATCTAGAAGAGTCATGTGCAAGAGGGACAGGAGCATTTTTATAAGACTTACACAGGCCCATTTTGTTGTTGTTATATGCCATCAAGTCAATTCCAACTCACAGCGACCCTATGCACAATAGAACCAAACACTGTCTGGTCCTGTGCCAGACTCGTGACCCGTACTATACTTGAGCCCATCACTGCAGCCACTGTATCAGTCCATCTTGTTGAGGGACTTCCTTTCTTTCGTTGACTCTCCTTTTCACAGAGCATGATATCCTTCCCCAGAGAATGGTCCCTTCTGACAACATGACCAAAGTAGGTGAGACAAAGTCTGACCTTTCTCACATCCAGGGAGCGTTCCAGCTACACTTCTTCCCAGATAGATTTGTTAGTTCTTTTAGCAGTCCATGGTGCTTTCAGCTTTCTTTGGCAACACCAAAACTCAAAAGCATCGACTCTTCTTCTTTATTGTCCTGCTCTCACATGCATATGAGGCAATTCAAAATACCATGGCTTAAGTTAAGCACACCTTAGTCTTCAAGAAGATATCTTTGCCCATCAGCACTTGAAAGAGGTCTTTTGCAAGAGATTTGCCCAATACAATATATCATTTGATGTCTTGACTGCTGCTTCCATAGGCATAGATTGTAGAACCAAGTAATATGAAGTCCTCGACACCTTCAATCTTTTCTCCATTTATTGTGATGCTGCTTATTGGTCAAGTTGTGAGGATTTTTCTTCTTCTTCTTTTTTTTTTTTTTATTATGATTTGGGTGAAAATTTACAGAGCAAATTCACTTTCCATACATCAGTTCACATACGCTTTGTCTCATGACATTTACCACAATGCAAAAGCTCCCCTCCCACTTTCTTCCCCTAGTTACCTCTTCCCTGTGTCCATCCCTCCATGCACTCTTGCTCCCTGAGCTGTCTCCCCGTGCATAAGCAGCCCTTGTTTCTCCCATGATTGTTCCCTCCAAGGAGTGTATCTACCAAGTTGTGAGGATTTTTGTTTTCTTATTTTGAGGTGTAATCAATACTGCAGTCTGTAGTCTTTAATCTTCATCAGCAATTGCTTCACATCATCCTTACTTTGAGCAAAATTGTGTAATTTGCATATCTAAGGTTTTTAATGAATCTTCCTCCAATTGTGATGTCACGTTCTTCTTCATGGAGTCCAGCTTCTCAGATTATTTGCTCAGCATACAGATAGAATAAGTATGGTGAAAGGATGCAACACTGATGCACTCCTTTCCTCATTTAAAACCACACAGTGTCCTCTTGTTCTGTTTGAATGACAGCCTCATTCTATGTACAGGTTTCTCATGAGTACAGTAAAGTGTTCTGGAATTCCCATTCTTCTCAATGTTATCCATAATTTGTTATGATCCACATAATCCAATGCTTTTGTATAGGCAATAAAACACAAGTAAACATGATTCAGGTATTCTTTGCTTTTAACCAGGATCCATCTGACAGCAGCTATGATATCCCTTGTTCCATGTTCTCTTCTGAATCCAGCTTGCATTTCTGGAAGTTCTCTGTCAATACACTGCTGGAACTATTTTTGAATTATACTCAGTAAGATTTTATTTGCATGTAATATCAATGATATTGTTCTACAATTTCCACATTCTGTGGGATCTCCTTTCTTTGGAATGGGTAGGAATATGGATCTCTTCCAGTCAGTTGACCAGGTAGCTGTCTTCCAAATCTCTTGCCAAAGCCAAGTGAGTGCCTCCAACACACCATCCATTTATTGAAACATCTCAATGAGCATTCCATCAATTCTCAGAGCCTTGTTTCTCACCAATTCCTTCAGTGCAGCTTCAACTTCTTCCTTCAATCCCATTGGTACTTGATTATATGCCACCTCCTGAGATGGATGAACATCAACCAATTCTTTTAGGCTCAGTGACATTGTGTATTCCCTCAATCATCTTTTGATACTTCCTGCATCATTCAATATTTTGCCCATAGAATCTTTCATTATTTCATAAGCAACTCGAGGCATAAATTTTTTTCTCAGTTCTTTCAGCTTGAGAAATGCCAAGTGTGTTCCTGTTTTTGGTTTTCTAACTTGAGGTCTTTGCACATTTCATTATAATAATTGGCTTTGTTTGAGCTGCTCTTTGAAATCTTCTGTTTGCTCTTTTATCTTGTCATTTCTTCCATTTGCTTTAGCTACTGTCCATTGAAAAGCAAGTTTCAGACTCTCTTCTGATATCCATTTTGATCTTTCTTTCCTGTCTTTTTAAGGACCTTTTGCCTTCTTCATGTATGATGTTCTTGTTGTCATTCTGCACTTCCTCTGGTTTTCAGTCATTGGTGTCTGATGCATCAAATCTATTCTTCAGATGATTTCTACTTTCAGGTGGGATATAATCAAGGTCTTATTTTGGCTCTTGTGAACTTGTTTTAATTGTCTTCAACTTCAACCTTGCATATGAGCAGTTGATGGTCTGTTCCACAATCAGCTCCTGGCCTTGTTTTGGCCAAAGATATTGAACTTCTCCATCACCTCTTGCCACAGATGGAGTCAATCTGATTCCTGTACATTCCATCTGGTGAAGTCCATATGTTTAGTCATCACTTATGTTGTTCAAAAAGGTATTTGCAATGAATAAGTCATTGGTCTTAAAAATTCTATCATTTGATCTCCAGTGTTATTTCTATCACCAAGACCATATTTTCCAATTACTGGTGACTCTTCTTTGTTTCCAATTTTTGCATTCCAGTCACCAGTGATAATCAACACATCTTGATTGCATGTTCAGTCAATTTCAGAATGCAGAAGTTGATAGAAATCTTTAATTTACTCATCTTTGGTTTTGGTGGTTGGTGCATAAATTTGGATAAGAGTAGTATTAACTGGTCTTCCTTGTAGGCGTATGGATATTATCCTATCACTGATAGCATTGTACTTCAGGACAGATCTTGAAACACTCTATGTGACAATGAATGCCACACCATTCTTCTTCAATTTCTCATTCCTGGCATAGCAAATAATGTGGTTGTCTGATTCAAAATGGCCAAAACCAGTCCATTTCAGCTCACTAATGCCTAGGATATCGATCTTTATGCATTCCATTTCATTTTTTACAACTTCCAATTTTCCTAGATTCATACTTCGTACATTCCATGTTCCAGTTATTAATGGATGTTTGCATCTGTTTCTACTCATTTGGTGTCATGCCACATCAGCTAATGGAGTTCCTGAAAGCTTTATCCTATCCACATCATTAAGGCCATCTCTACTTTGAGGAGTCAGCTCTTCCCCAGTCAAATGTTGAGTTCCTTCCAATGTGAGGGGCTCATCTTCTGGCACTATATTGGACAATGTTTCAGGCTTGTTCATAAAGTTTTCTAGTAATATATCAGAAGATCTTTTACTGCTATTCATAAGGTTTTCAATGGCCAACTCTTTCGGAAGCTCTGCTGAAACCTGTCCACCATGGGTAACCCTGCTGGCATTTTGAAACATGGTAGTATAGCCTCCAACTTCAGAGCAACACATAAGTCACCACAGGACGACAAACTGACAGACAAGTTCATCTTCCTTAGTTGTTCCTAACCCCTCTTCATCTGCCTACCTCAGGCAAAAACCTTAAAATAGAGCTTCTCAAAAACAAAAAGCAGCCCCTGAGCCCAGCTCACCTACCTCAGGCCTCCACCTTAATATAGAGCCACACCCAAGGGATAAGCAGGCCGCAGCACACCTATGTCAGGCACTTAAAATAGAGCTGTCCTTAAAATATGTCCTTAAAATAGAGTTGACCCCAAGCAAAATAAAACAGCCCCTAGCCCTGGGCCCACCTACCTCAAGCCCGGGCCTTAAAATAGGGCCACACCCAAGTGAAAAGCAGCCTCCAAACCCTGGGCCCCCCTACATCAGGCCCCGGCCTTAATGAAGAGCTGCCCCCAAGCAAAAAAAAAAAAAAAAAGCAGCTCTCAGCCCTGGACATAACTACTTCAGGCCCTGGCTTAATATAGAACCACCCCCAAGTGGAAATCAGCCTCCAAGCCCTGGGTTCACCGACCACAGGTCCTAGCCTTAATAAAGAGCCATCCCCAAGCAAAAAGCAGCCCCTAGCCTTTGGCTTGCCTTCCTTGGGCCCTGGCCTTAATATAGAGCCACACCAAAGTGAAAAACATCCTCCAAGCACCAGGCCTGCCTACCTCAGGCCCTGACCTTAATATAATGCCATCCCCAAGTAGAAAGCAGCCTCCAAGCCTGGACCAGCTTACCTCAGGCCCTGGCCTTAAAATAAAGACACACCCAAGTGAAAAGCAGCCTCCAAGTCCTGGGCCCTATATATGTCAGGAAGATAGAGAAATTTATCTCAAGGAAATGGCTAATACAGTTGTAGAGGTTGACAAGTCCCAAGTCCATAGGTAAAAAATTCAGCTGCAGGCTTCTCCTGACTCATGTAGCTATAGGGACTGACAAATTCAAGACCAACAGGCAATACTGCCTTTGGAGGCTGACAAATATAAGACCGGCAGGTAAGATGGCAGGCTGTTGGTTCATATGCTGTGAAGGCAACAATCCCAAGATTGGTAGGCAGTCTGGCAGGCCACGGGTTCAAGTCCAAGAATTGGAGATGATAAAAAGCCAGATATAGAATCCAGATGGAACTAAAAACATACATAGTAGGTTACATTATTATCGTTGGTAGGTGCCATCGAGCTTGGTCTTATTCATAGCGACTCTGTATACAACAGAATGAAACACTGCCTGCTACTGTGCCAGCCTCATAACCCTTGCTATACTTGAGTCCACAGTTGCAGCCACTATGTCAATCTATCTCATTGAGGGGCTCCCCCTTTTTCACTGACCCTCCACTTTACCGAGCATGATATCCTTCTCCAGGGAATAGTCCCTTCTGGCAACACAACCCAAGTAGGTGAAACAAAGTTTGGCCATTCACACTTCAAAGGAACATTGGCTGCACTTCTTCCAGGACCAAAAAAAAAATCAAACTCACTGCCATCAAGTCGATCCTCACTGATAGCCACCCCTCCTTGGATTTCTGAGGCAGTATCTCTATGGAAGTAGATTGCCCAGTCTTCCTTCTGAGGTGTGGCTGGTGGGTTTGAACAGCCAGGCTTTTGGTCAGTAGTCAAATGCCTTAGACATTACATTGACAGGTTTGTTCATTTTTCTGCCAGTCCATGGTGCTTTTAGTATTCTTCACCAACACCATAACTCAAAAGCATCAACTCTTCTTTGGCCTTCTTTATTCATCATCGAGCTGTCACATTCTTATGAGGTGACTGAAAATACCATTGCTTGGGTTAGGTGCACCATAGTTTTCAAAGTGATTTCTTTGCTCTTCAGCACTTTAAAGAGGTCTTTTGCAGCAGATTTTCCCAGTGCAATACAATGTCTGATTTGTTGACTGCTGTTTCCCTGAGTGTTGATTGTGGATCCAAATAATATGAAATCATTGACAACTTCAATCTTTTTATCGTAATGCTACTTATTGGTCCAATTGTGAGGATTTTCATTTTCTTTATGTTGAGTTGTAATCCCTATTGCAGACTATAGTCTTCAATCTTCATCACTAAGTGCTCCAAACCATCTTCACTTTCAGTAAGCAAGGTTGTGTCATCTGCATATTGTAGATTGCTAATGAGCTTACGTTATAGGAGAGAAAAGTAATCTTTTGTAATAGGCAGTAAACACACTCCCAGGAGCCTGGGTGGTGCAAATCATTTGCAGACACCAGCTAAACCAAAGATAGATGAGTTGAATCCACCCAGCTGCTCTGTAAAAGTAAGTCCTGGGGAATGGCTTTCATAAAGATAATGGTAGAACTACCAAGCAGTTCTACTATGTAATATATGGGGTTGAAGGCAGAGCCAATAGCAGCTAATAAGAAACACACTTCCAGAAGGAGACATTATATCTTCCAAATCCAAGTTACCAATAGAAAATTGTCTCCCAACATCAAAATCCAACCTACACTTTATTTCTTCCCCAAAGTAGACTTTATTTTATGACTTTTGTTTTTAAAGTTGATGTATTTATACGTCTTCTTGGGAAGAGCAGCTATCATAGACAGCAATGCTATATCCTTGTTCAGTGTATCAATAGTATATTTAGGAAGTGTGTGTAGTTTATTGTTGTTGTTGTTAGGTGCCATGGTGGTTTCCAAATCATAACAACAGACTTTTTCATGGAATAAAATAAATCAAGAATGAATGAGTGTGGCTCAAGCACAGGGAAGGGAAGGAATGTGTGAGACTGATTAGCAAGCAAGCAATAGATATTATAACTTTGTGGGAGAGTGAAGATCTGAGCCCAAATGTTGCATAAGTTACTGAACTCAAGCCAATATACAGAGGGTGAGGAAGGAACTGTAGCCAACATCTGAGGAAAATAAAATTTATTTATCATTAGTAGTTAGAAAGAAAATCTCTTGTTTTTGTATATGTATTATTAAATGAAGCTTATTACCTATATCTCAATGTCACTTGACCTCTAAATTTTGTTGTAATAATATGGTTTGTGAAATAATTTAGCAGTTCAATCCTGGCTTGAGTTTTACATTTTATGTTAAAATCTAACAAATCTGCCGAAATAATAAGCAAAACTGAAATACCAAAATATTCTTTCTTGTTTCACTAAAATTTCTTTTTAAACACATACACATACATAGTAACACTTAATACATCCACTGCGTTTTTATACTGTTAGGTTCCAAAGATCAAATTATGTGAAAGTCAGCGTTATGTGAAAATAGAGATGACCACATCAGATCACAAAATGGAAGATGAATAAATCATTACATAACTGCCAAATTACATCATTACATGACTGCCAAACCACTTAGAATCATGGCCCAGCCAAGTTGATACATAATCTTAACCATCACAGCCAGCAATAGACTTACCTAGCACCTCAGTATTCGTTACTGCTAAATGTTAATTCTTTAATGTGCAAAATAGTCTGAGAGTAGATTTTTTTATTATTGTCATAAATGTGAATTGTCAGATAATGAGATGGTTGATAAGTGAGGAGTAGGTTATGCAATTTCCTGATACAGTTAATAATAACACTGAGAATATTAATGAGAAATCAAAATCCCACTGCCATCAAGCCAATTCTGACTCATAGTGACCATATAAAACAGAGTAGAACTGTTCCAAGGCTGTAATCTTTACAGAAACACACTGTCACATCTTTCTCCTGCAGAGTGGCTAGTACTGCCAACTGTTTGGTTAGCAGAAAAGAGTTTAACCTTGGCACTAACAGTGCTCCTTAATAAAAGGGGTAGGGGGAGATCAGGCTTTTGTCACCTCCACCAAAACCACTTTTTTCATGATTGAAAATGGTCGCTATGTTTCTAAAAGCCAATTCTCTATCTTCATCTTACTTCATCAGCAGTATTAATACAATTGATCACCTTCTGTTCTTGTCTTCTGAGAGGGCTCATTCTTCTGATTCCCTTCTCATGGCATCAATTACTTTTTATAGTCTCCTCTGCTATTTGTCCTCATCTTTCCAAATTCTAAGTGTTGGAGTATCCTAGAACTCAGTCCTAGACTTCTCTGTCTTCAGTCCTTTCTCAGTGATCTCATCTAGCCTCATGGCTTTACATACCATGTATACCCCAACAACTACTACTCTAAGTCTGGATTTATCCCCTAAATGTCAGAAGTTTACATGTAACTGCCTACTTAACCCCTCCACTTGGATATCTATTATCTCATACTCGGATATCTAATGTTGTGTTCACTCAAGTCAATTCTGACTCATAGCAACCCTACAGGACAGAATAGAACTTGCCCGATAGGGATTCATAGGCTGTGATCTTTACCGAAAGAGATTTTCGTGTCTTTTCCCCTGCAGAACTGCTGCTGGATTGGAACCATCAACCTTTTGATTAGCAGCTGAGCACTTAATCATTGCAGCACAAGGCATACTCAATATATCCTAAATCGAAATCTTATCCTTCCAATTAAAAACTGTTCCCCTAATGTTTTCTCAACTTAGAAATTAAAGTTCCACCTTTCTATTTTCTCATGTCATAATCCTTAAGGTCATTTTGGGCCTATGTATTTCTCTTACAATCTATATCTAATTCATTAATAGACCATATCTATATCCTCCTCTGTTAACACTTGGTCCAATGGTCCAATGATATCTTCATTCTCTTTGTTTCTATCTCACCTTGAGTGTAATTTTTAACTGATATCCCTGGTCAATTTTCTTCTCCAATTCCTACTAATCTCAACCATGATGAAAGCTAAAACCTTCAAAATTGTCTCCCAGGCCTTACACAATTTGACCCTCACTTCTATGATCAAGTATACTACAATCCCCCTTGTTCACCTAAAGTATCTCTACAGCATCTAAGCTGGATCTTAAAGATAAAAATGTAATTTCAAAGTCAGATAGGGAGCCAGGGGAAAGGAATTGCTCAGTTTTAAATAGATCTTTTCACTAGCAAGGAAATATTTGATCAGAGTCCCAAGAGAGGTAAGGGAGTCAGCAGTGTGATTCTCTGGGAGAAGGAAGTCCTGGCTAAAAGAACAGTGAGTGCAAAGGCCTTGGGACTGGAGCAGGCTTGGCAGGTTGGAGGAAAGGGAAGAGGTTAAAGTCTTAAAATTCAACCAATGAGAGGTGACTGTGCTTAATAACCCTGGTGAAATGTGTTGAATGGTCTATCTGCTTTGGTGACAGTAGGAATTGACAAGAGGAACAAATTAAAAAAAAAAAAAAAAAGTCATTGAGTTAGGAAGTGTTTATTGAGTAATTTCCAAAGGTAAAGCACTCTCCTAGACTTAAGAGTTACAGTTAACAAGACCAAATGATGCCTTCCTTCATAAATTGTATGGTTTTGTAGAGAAGACAGATACTGAACAAACATAAAACAAATTCATTGCCATTAAGTTAAAGTTGACTCATGCCGACCCCATGTGTAACAGAGTAGAACTGCTCCATAGAATCTCCTTAACTATAATCTTTACAGAAGCAGATTGTCACTCTGTTCTTTCATGGCACCACTGGGTTAGTTCAAATGACCAGCATTTAGATTAGTAGATAAAAACTATGCCACCCAGTGACTTTTACCGAACAACAGGATTTGGAGATTGCTTTGAGGTTTGTGAGTGACAAAGAGAGAGGATTTTAAAATGAAATTTGAACCTAGGTGATTGGTACATAGCAGTACATGAGCTGAAGTTTATGTACAATTCTTATGAAGGTGTTTAACAACATCTTCAGAGCTTAAGTAGCTCTTCTACAGCAATTCCGCTGATAGAGGTTCCAAATCAGACATATAAACAAGCAATATGCTCAGTGTAATGTGACATTACAGCCAGCTTAGCCATCTGAAAAATGGAGCTAATGATGACATCTTCATCATAGGGTTGTTGTGAGCTTTGGGGTAAAATATTTCATGTGGTATTTGTTATCTAAATTAAATAGTAACATTCATTATTTAAATAATAGCTAATATATTTAAAGAGACTTGAATATCTTTAAAGATCTCTTGAGAAAATAGCTATTACTGAGGAGAGAGTTCTCATAATACATCTCTTATCACAAATTTCCATAATAGCCTAGTAGATCAATATTTGCATACGGCTTTATTTCACTTTTCATGTAATGGGATAAAACCCAAACAATGGTTGGCCTACTAATATATTTATTTGAAAAATCCTTTCTGTAATATTCTTCCTTTGTCTCACATTAAAAATAGATGGGAGAGGTTTTGTTATATATTTGGAAATATCTTTGGAAAATTTGAGTGCCAGCATTACCCATTACTATGACTGTACTCATGGCTTTTGCACTCAAAAATGCCAATAGCACTACAGCAAATCCAATTTTATAGAAATATATGTGTTAATAATCTTTGAAGCCTATTTTTTCATATTGTGAAATTCCATTATGAGTGAGAGAAGAGCACTGTCATCATATTAAGTAATATTTACCAAGATGAAACCATCAACATCATGCAGTGCTGACAGCTGTAGCATGCAGTACTACAATGATCATCTTCTGAAGCACAAAAATTAAATTAAGATCTACCAAACCCAACCCACTGCCTTTGAGTTGATTCTGACTCATAGCAATCCTATAAGACAGAGTAGAAATGCCCCCCATAGGGTTTCCAAGGCTGTAAATCTTTAAGAAAGCAGACTGCCACATGTTTCTCCCATGGAGCAGCTGGTGGACTCAACCCATAAACATTTCAGTTAGCAAAACATTTTAGCCACTGCACTGCCAGGGCTTCTTTCAGGCAGCTCAGTGACTTAAAAATACAAATTGTTGTTGTTGTTGTTATATGCTGTTGAGTCGGACCCAACTCATAGAGACCCCTCCTTGCTTTTCCAAGGCAGTATCACTACAGAAGTAGATTGCCCCAAATAGTAGGTGACAATATAAATTTTGGCCAGATGGTAACCACCAATCTATTTAAGGTAACTATGCTGTTGTTGTTAGGTGCTCTCAAGTGGTCTTCAACTCATAGCGACCCTATGTAAAACAGAATGAAACACTGCCTGTTCCTATGCCAGCCCCACGATCCTTGCTATACCTGAGTCCATCGTTGTAGCCACTGTGTCAATCCATCTTGTTGAGGACCTTCCCCTTTTTGATTGACCTTCCATTTTACCAAGCATAATATTGTTCTCCAGGAAATGGTCCCTTCTGACAGCATGACCAAGGTAAGTGAGACGAAGTCTGGCTGTTCTCATTTCCAAGGAGCATTCTGGCTGCACTTCTTCCAGGACAGATTTGTTACTTCTTTCAGCAGTCCATAGTACTCTTGGCATTCTTCTCCAATACCACAACTCAAGAGCATAAACTCTTTTTCAGTCTTCTTTATTCATTGTCCAGCTCTCACATTCATATGAGGTGATTAAACACATCATGGCTTGTGTCAGGTCTTCAAGGAGACATCTTTGCTCTTCAGCACTTAAAAGAGGTCTTTTGCAGCAGATTTGTCCCATGCTATACGTTGTCTTGATATCTTGACTGCTGCTTCCATTGGTGTTGACTGTAGAGCCAAGTAATATGAAGTTTTTGACAACTTCAAACTTTTCTCCATTTATCGTGATGCTACTTATTGGTCCAGTTTTGAGGATTTTTGTTTTCTTTATATTGAGGTGTCATCCATACTTCAGACTGTAGTCTTCAATCTTCATCAGTAAGTGCTTCAAATTATCCTCACCTTCAGCAAGCAAAGTTGTGTCATCAGTGTACCACAGGATGTTAATGATTCTTCCTCCAATCCTGATGCCACATTCTTCTTCATATAGTCCACTTTCTCAGATTATCTGCTCAGCATACAGATTGAATAAGTATGGTGAATGGACACAATACTGATGCACTCCCTGCTTGATTTTAAACCACGCAGTGTTCCCCTTGTTCTGTTCAAATGATAGCCCTCTGATCTATATATCAGAGGTTCTTCATGAGTACAATTAAGTGTTCTGGAATTCCCATTCTTCTCAATGTTATCCCTAATTTGTTATGATCCACACAATCGAATGTCTTTGCATAGTAAATAAAACAAAGCTAAACATCTATCTGGTATTCTTTGCTCTCAGCTAAGACATCAGCAATGATATCCCTCATTCCATGTCCTCTTCTGAATCTAGCCTGCATTTCTGGAAGTTCTCTGTCAATATACTGCTGCAGCCGTTTTTGAATTATTTTCAAAATTCAAGTAAGACTTTACTTGCATGTGATATTAATGATATTGTTCAATAATATCCACATTCTGTGGGATCACCTTTCTTTGGAATGGGTACAAATATGGATCTCTTCCAGTCAGTTGTCCAGATAGCTCTCTTCCAAATCTCTTGGCATAGCTGAGTGAATGCCTCCAGCACAACATCCATTTGTTGAAACATCTCAATGTGTATTCCATCAATTGCTGGAACATTGTTTTTCACCAATTCCTTCAGTGCAACCCTGAATTCTTCCTTCAATACCATTGGTTCTTGATCATATGCCACTTCCTTAAAATGGATGAACATTGACCAATTCTTTTTGATACAGTGACTCTGTATTCCTTCCATCTTCTTTTGATGTTTCCTACCTCATTCAATATTTTGCCCATAAAATATTTCAATACTGTAACTTGAGGCTTATATTATTTCTTCAGTTCTTTCAGCTTGGTAAATGCCAAATGTGTTCTTCCCTTTTGGTTTTCTAACTCCAGGTCTTTGCATATTTCATTATAATAATTGACTTTGACTTCTCAAGCTGCTCTTTGAAACCTTCTGTTCAGCTCTTTTATCTTGTCACTTCTTCCATTTGCTTTACCTACTCTCCATTCAAGGGCAACTTTCAGAGTCTCTTCTGACATCCATTTTGGTGTTTTATTCCTTTCATGTCTTTTTAATGACCTCTTGTTTTCTTCATGGATGATGTTCTTGATGTCATCCCACAATTCCTCTGGTTTTCAGTCATTAGTGTTCAATGTATCAAATCTATTCTTTAGATAGTCTCTAAATTCATGTGGCATATAATCAAGATCATATTTTGGCTCTCAAGGACTTCTTTTGTCTTCAGCTTCAACTTGAACTTACATATGAGCAGTTGATGGTCTGTTCCACAATCAGCTCCTGGCCTTGTTTTGGCTGAAGATACTGAGCTTCTCTATCACCTCTTGCCACAGATGTAGTCAGTCTGACTCCTGTATACTCCACCTGGTGAACTCCACATTTATAGCCTTTGTTTGTATCATTGAGAGCAGTTATTTGCAATGAATAACTTGTTGGTCTTGCAAAATTCTATAATGCAATCTCCAGCATTATTCCCATCACCAAGGTCATATATTCCAGCTACCGGTGATTCTTCTTTGTTTCCAACTTTTTCATTACAATCACCATGGTAATCAACACATCTTGATTGCATGTTCAGTCAATTTCAGACTGCAGAAGTTGGTAAAATCTTCAATTTCTTCATCTTTGGCGTTGGTGATGGGTACATACATTTGAATAATAGTAGAATTAATTGTTCTTCCTTGTAGCAGAATGGATATTATCCTTTCACTGACAGCATTGTACTTCAGGACAGATCTGGAAGCATTCTTTGTATGAATACCATGCCATTCCTCTTCAATCTGTCATCCTGGGATGGTAGCTGTATGGTTGTCTGATTCAAAATGACCAAACCAGTCCATTTCAGCTCACTAATTCCTAGGATATCAAGCTTTACTCATTCCATTTCATTTTGACAACTTCCAATTTTTCTAGATTCATACTTCATGCTTTCCATGTTCCAATTATTAGTGGATTTGTGCAGCTGTTTCTTCTCATTTTGTGTCTTGCCACATCAGCAATTAAGATCCCGAAACCTTTACTCCATTCATATTACCAAGGTCAGCTCTACTTTGAGAAGACAGCCCTTCCCCGGTTGTATGTTGAGTACCTTTCAACCTGAGAGGCTCAATTTCCAGCACTGTACCGGGCAATGTTTCAGGGCTATTCATAAAAATGTCCAGTAATATATCAGAGTGTTTCACTGGTATTCATAAGGTTTTGACTGGCTAACTCTGAGAAGTGGGTGCTCTTCTCTTCCTTCTTCTGTTTATGTCCTAGTCTGGAAGCTCTGCTGAAACCTGTCCACCATTGCTAACCCTACTGGCATTTGCAATTCCCATAGCATAACCTCCACCCTCACAGCAATACGTAAGCCACCACAGACCACAAACTGACAGGCAAGTTCATCTCTCTTTGTTGTTCCAAACCCGTCCATTCACTTCCTGGCCTCCCTTAAAGCTGCTCTGAAACCCCTACATTAATTCTGTTAGGCCATTTCAATCTACATATGTGTCTTTCTTCAAGTCTGAGATATTTTTGTTTATATTTCTTTGATACTTCTCACTCTTTATTTTGTTTTTGTTTTCTTTTCCTTGACCACTTCTCAAATAAACATGCAAACCTCTGGATCTGTCTCCACATTTCTAAACTCCTCTCCCAGGCCTTACATATCTTCATCATGTAGCACCGTGGGCTAAGACCTTCCTCAGTCTTGCCAATTCTTCTATGTTTATTTTCCTGTTACCCAATCTATTTATTGATGACATTCTTAAATGAAAGTAATTACATTTTTAATTTTAGTAATTTTTTTCAAAGCCACTATTTTCTTTTCTTTTCTTTTTTTTTTAAATGGCTGTGACATCTTTTTATGCTTTTCTAGGGATATTAATTATATTTATTTTAATGTCTCTTGTTTTCTGCATTAACTCTGTTTATTGCGGTTTGTTCTTTGTCAACTTTAATGATTCTTGCTTTTCTGCTTATGTCCTTTTAAAGACCTATATGGAATGGTTTTTGTAGCTGCTATGTTTCTTAAACTCATAATCCCTTGGAGACTGGTAATGAATACAGTTCTGATTGCCAGAGTCCTCCTCTAGTCACTGCACTTAGAATGTCCAAATGGATATATTTTTCCAAAATGTAAGGTCTAAATACCTCCTTCTTGGTAAGTCAAAAATACTTTTGCAGAGGAGTGATTCTCAAACTCAAAAATCCTGATGTCCAGGCCATTCTGTAAGACATTATATTAGAATTCATGCATCAGTATTTTTGAAATTCCCTATGATTCCAATGAGCAGCTGAATTTGAGAACCACTTGCTTCTCTGGTGCCCCATACATTCTGAACCTCTCCCTTCAGAGGGCTGTGCTCACTTTTGTGCCAATGTATTCTGAAAAGGGGAAACTAGCTCTCCTATTCTGTCCTTATTTGGTTACTCTTCCTAGGTTCTACATCTCTGACCTTGGGATCATTCCAAAATTCTGTAGGGATAACTTCTATGTTTTGTTGTCCTCTTCTATTGTGGCTCCTTAGCCTTGTTGGACCTCACCATCAACCTGTTCTTATCAACATATTACTATGAAGGAATTCTGTACTATTTTGTTCTATTAGAGGTAACAGGTCTGTGTTGCCAATATGAATTCATGTTATCTTCTTTCATTTTAAGAGCAGCTTTTGTGGTTAAGGTATTTGGCTGCTAACAAAAAGGTCAGCCGTTTGAACTCACCAGCAGCTCTGTGGAAGAAAGATGAGGCAGTCTGCTTCCATACAGATTCACTGCCCTCGAAACCCTGTGAAGCATTTCTACTCGGTCCCACAGGGTCATTATGAGTCAGAATAGACTCAGTACCATGGTTTATTTTTGTTTTATTTCATTTCAATGTCAGAGGTATAAACCTACATTCCATCAAGATTTTTAAGAAAAATTCAAGTTTATGTATTCATTCTATCTCTCATTTAACAAATATGCATCAAGTCCCTGTTTTAGGAGCTCGGTTTAAAGCAGAGAACAAGGAAAAAATAAAACATACTGCCTCATTTAAGCATACATTTTAATGTTTTTTTTTAAACTAGCTAAACATCCCTCTCCAAAAAAATTAGATAATTAATAATGTATCGTTGGTTGGATGAATTATGATGATATACATAATAAAATATTATCCAGTTTTTAAAAACACTTAAAAATTATTAATTGAAATAATCCCCACAATATAAGGACAATTTAACAAAATAGGATGCAAAATTGTATAATCTTAGCTAAGAAATATTAATACTTTTTGTCTGTGATTAGAGTACCTTGGACAATTAATGTGTTCTTTATATGTATCTGTATTTTCTAAAATAAATAGATTTTAATATAATATACTGTTTAAATAAATTAAACATCAGAAAATATTTTGTATCATATTCCATTTTGAACGTTAAAATGCAAATAGCAACAGCCAAGTTCTGACCATCCTATTTGAAATTATCAGTGGGAACACACTTAGAAAATAAAGCTTGCAGCAACCCAGAAATCAAGTGAACCTTCAAAGTCCCTTAAATAATTTACAATGTAAGCTTTTGAGGTTATGATTGCCCAAATATATATATTTTGAATATAATACTACCTTGCTAACTCATGTGGTTCAGTAAGAATTACTTCAGGAAAGATGGATATGTTTTAGACGAAAGGACTATTTCCTATGTGACCTATTGACTTTCATTCTGGGTCTCTTACCTCAATTAGAAGCTTGCTTGAAGGCTTTTACCAAAAATTTCCAATGATCTCATTTTATGATGACAGTTTTTTCTTTTTCTGAGTGGGATAATACTCCACAGAATCTGGCACAATCCACCCTTACTTCTTTATTAATAAAGGTGAAAAAAGGAATAGAGAAAGCAAAACTACTTTAGGCAATGTAAGATAAAAGTCTTAAAAACTCAAAACTGCTGGAAGACCCACGAAAGGAAGGCTCTTTCAACTTTTGATTATGAATCTCTCCTTGTTTTGTCAGCCTGTCAACCTCACCTCTCTTAGTTCTTTTTAAAGTAGGAATCAATTATAAGAGTGAGAACATTTGTCTTTTAGAAAAACTACTACCACCTCTCCCCTTGAGGATGGTGCAGATCTATGGCTAATTGAGCCAAATGAAAATCTAATTGTCATATTGTGTAAAAGGGATATCTCTCTAGAAAAAGTTTTGAACAAGGCTGCAAAGATGAAGTAGCATAGATGCAGTACCATGGATAAAGAAAGCTACTATATTTTCCAACAAGTGCCATAGATAATACTGAAGGAGAGACCATTTCCTATAGTGTATCATAAATGCTGAGTACGTAGGATGCACATAGTTAATCCACTCAGCTGCTAACTGAAAGATTGGAGATGGGAGACATCCCAGAGGTATCTCAGAAGAAAGACCTCATGATCTGCTTCTGAAAACCCAGCTGTTGGAAACTAAATGGAGCACAGATCTACTCTGACACACATGGGATCACCATGAGTTGGAATCAACTCCACAGCAATTATTTAGTCATAAATATAATGGGCTATTATTATGAGTTAATTTGTGTCCCTCAATAAGATATGCTTAATTTTAACCTTCAGTACCTTTGAAAGTGACCTCATTTGGAAATAGCATCTTTACAGATGTAATTAGTTGAGTAAACACGAGGTCATTTCAGAGTAAAATGGTCCTTAATCCAATATGATTGATCTTAGAATAGACACAGAGACAGAGAGCTACAGGGAGAAAAAGGTTATATAAAGACAGAGGCAGAGATTGGAGTTATGCTGCTACAAACCAAAGAACTCCTAGAGCTATCAGAAACTAGATGCTATCAGAAATTCCTCTGCTGGAGAATTCAGAAAGAGAATCAACCTTCCATTGCCTTGATTTCAGACTTCTGTTGTTATGTGCCTTGGAGTTGGACCTGACTCATAGTGACCACTTCTTGGGTTTCCCAGGCAGTATCACTATGGAAATAGATTGCCCCATCTTCTTTCTGAGGAGTGGCTGGTGGGTTTGAACCGCCAGCCTTCTGGTTAACAGTCAAGTACCTTAGCCACTATGCCTCCAAAATTGTAAGAGAATACATTTTGTTTTAAGTCATCTGGTTTGTAGCTTTCTCATGGCAATGCTAGGAAACTAATACAGTCATAGTAATTTAGCAAATTATATGTAATATCTAGCTAATGAAAGACCAAATTTCACACAATTTAATTACATGAAAACAAGTATATTATATTTAATTTGTTAAAAACTATTATTAACATTTATTTCAACAACTAATTATTTTATCTATTATTACCTATTGGAAGGAAGATTGGGAAATTACTTCCGTAGTGATACTGCCTCGGAAACCCAAGGAGGGGTCACTATGAACCAGGTCCGACTCCACGGCACATAACAACATTATTACCTAAGTCATTTGACTGCTAACCAGAAGGCTGGTGATTCAAACCCACCAGCTAATGCTCGGAAGGAAGACTGGGCAATCTACTTCCTTAGAGATACTGCCTGGGAAACCCAAGGAGGGGTCGATGTGAGTCCAAATCGACGTGACTGCAGTGAGTATAGTTTTGTTTTGAGTTTTCATTTTATGCTACCACAAGCAAATTTTGATGAAAGTATTTTCTTTTCACAAGGTACTATCAAATTTAGCATATATTGTTCAAATTTTTTTCTTACTATTGTAGCTGTTTAGAGGGGCACTGATTTTACTATTCATTATAACAACAAAAGAAATTAGTAGTGATGTGCTACACTCAGAATGTATTTATATTCTGAATGTTAACATGTTTCTATCATTAAAGAGTAAATCAGTCCATTGACTTTATACCACGGATATCTTAATATTTAACATAATAGTTACCTTTTCTCCAAATGCAGTTTCCATAAAAACAGTGCTTTTTACTTACTAGAAAAGGAAGGACTAGGACAGACTCTACTCAGCTGTGAAGTTTCGTTTTATTTTGTTTTAACATTCTATTGTCTTTGGGTGAAAGTTTACAGAGCAAATTTGTTTTCCATTCAACAATATAAACACCTTTTGTTTAATGGCATCTTTTGCAGTCCCCTCAGTGTAACAGCATTTTTCCCATTTCCTCCCAGGGTTTCCCATTCCCATTCATCCTTCTTTCCTGCCCCTTCCTGTCTTCGAAGCTTTGCTTTTGGCCAAAGGCTGCCCTCTTTGTCTTGTATGGTTGATTGTGCTGAGCAGTGTATTCCTCTCTGGTGTTATATTCACTTTATAGGCCTCTATTGTCTGGCTGAAAGTTAACCTCATGGAATGGGTTCAGTTCCAAGCTGCTTGAAGGGCCTTTTGACTTCTGACTTCATTGAATTCACTTACATATTAAAATGTATTTCAAATATTTAATGCATTTTGCTTTGAAATCATGAAATATTTTTCATATTTTGTTGACAGTCTATTTTTACTTAATTATTTATTTATTTTAATTTTTATCGTGATTTGAGTGAAAGTTTACAGAACAAACTTATTGTCCATTCAGTAGTTCATACACCTTTTGTCTCATGACATTGACTGCAATTCCCCACAATGTAACAGCTCTCTTCCCACTTCCTCCCCGTAGTTACTTCTTCCCTGTGTCCTTCCCTCCCATGCACTCCTGCCCCACCTGGCTTTCTCCCTGTGCATACACTGTCCTTCTGTTCTCTCATGATTGATCATTCCAAGGCTGACAGTCTATTTAGAATACTTATCATATCAAATGTAGCATATCTCATATAAATATTTATTTATACATTTTTCTAAAAATAGAGAGAGAGGAAGCAAATTAGAGAAAGACATAGACAATGATTTACTTTCCAAGTCTGTTAATTGATCTCTGTGACTATGCCACATTTATTATTGCATTAACATAAAAATACAGTAGTTTGTTTCAGTATAATTGAAACTTTTTAAATAATCTAGATACTTTTAAATAATATGCAAGCTAACATGATAACATTGCAGTGTATCAATGGTATAAGATGTCTCAATGCTAAACTGACTAATGTAGAAATAACAGAAGGTGGGGAAGCAAAGGTAAGTGATGACATATACAAGTGGAATACTTATCAGTGTTATTTTGAATACCATTTTTTGAAATTACGGTAAACATATAGGTAATACATTTACCATCTTCAACTGAGTATCTTTTTTTAATGCTCTAACACATCATCAAATATTAATGTGGTTACCTAGAAAGAGTTAAGTCAGAATGAAATCAAAATCACTTTTCAAAATCTAGACTATATAGTGTTTATAAGCACTCAAATATATTTATCTCCATTCACTCATCTGTTTCTAGCCCCCAAACAGCTCAGATTATCAACTTTTCACAGATGGAACCACTCTTCCTTTCTGGCTTACTGTACATGAGTGAATAAGCATCCTGCAGTGGGAACAAAGCTGTAAAATAAGCAGAAACAGTGATGTAATTTGCCTTCTGTCTTCAACACTAGTACTTATTAAGATCTGAAAATAGTTCAGTAGCCACAAAAAAAACCTCATTTTTTTAAAATTAGGTTTGGTATGAGATTAAGAAATAAAAGTGAATATTTTGATCAAACAAATACAAAGTCACATTTTTAAGTGTGTTGATGCATACATAGCTTGTCAGTTTTCTTTAATGTTAGGGCAAATGGCAAACTACTTAAGTTTACATAAGGATGATTTCAGATGAGGCATTAGAGTAAATGTTTTGATTATGGGGATTGTTGAACGGCAAATTGAAGAACAAAGGAAATTATGGAGACTACTTTTGTAAAATATTACTACCCTATTGAGATATTCCAAATGCACAAACATTAATTAAGTAAAGTTTATCATGCACCACACATCCACTTCTTAACCTTGATCTTGACCTTCCCATCTCCAATCTATTTGTGTTTATAGGTGGTTTCCCCACTCCTCCATTTGACTCTACCACTGTCTCCTTTGAGCAATATCCAACTTAACGACACTGATAGAAACCCATGTCCCTTCATTTAAGCATTATTCTTCCCAACCAAATTTAACTTTTTGTGAGTCATTCCTTAAAATTATTTTCCAATTAGATTAGTCTATTCATAAAAAAACTATAACAGAAAATAATACTAATTATTTTGACTGATTCATATTTAAGTATTTGGTACTGTTGAACCATAGAAAGGAAAAAAAAAAAAAAACTTTCTTTCTGTAAGTGCTCAAATCTAAGTTTATTCATTAAACTCCTTGCCATCAAGTAGATTCCGACTCATAGCAACCCCTGTAGGGTTCCCAAGGCTGTAAATCTTTATAGAGGCAGACTGGCTCATCTTTCTTTCCCAGAGCAGAACTACAAATGTCTTGCTTAGCAGCCAAATGCCTTAACCACTACAGCACCACAGCTCCTTAAATCTAAGTTTAGATACTTCGATACTCATAAAAATCTTGTTGCCTGGTTTAAATTATTTCTAAACTGCAGAGGATTCAATTTGAGTGAGCTATTGCTCATATGCTGATTTGGATTTCTAAAACAATCAACTGTGTGAAGAGTAAGATGCTTTCTACCAATTACCCAAATAGAAGCCTAAATCCAATATTCTTTATGTATATTCAAGAGTTATAATGGAATTTGAGATTTGACCAAATGCACACATGCTAAAATAGAGAGAATTTAGCTAAACATTTGATCAGATTTTAAATGTTTTCTTAAGTGATATTATAGAAAAACACTATTTCTTTTTCATTTGTGTAACTAGAAAATGGCCAAAAGGGAAACAATTTTCATAGTATCAGGCAATTTAAAGAAGTAAGGCAAACCAAAGATATTATTTCATAACAAACACTTCAAAAGTAAAAATACACAGAATAACAAATAAAAAGGCAGAGATACTTCTATAACAGAAACATAAAGCTTTAATTTATGATCTCAATTTATTCTTCAAAGGATGTCACTGATAAACAATTTTAGTTCATCAATAAGAGTAGATTGGTGCATGCATATCAAAGCCTCAGGCAAGCCTCATTTATTAGAACTTCAATCTCTGCCCTGGAATTGAAACCTCGGCAGAAATTCCTGGGAATCAGAGGTGTTGGGTTCCACAAGTTCCCAGTTGCTAAAAAGTTGCTAAAAAGTTTCACCACTATCTGACATCTACATTAGGAATTCATGCGTAATGAAACAGAAAGCAATTAAAGTTCAAAATTTGTTTACTTGACATTAAAACAATGACCAAGAACAACAACTAATAACCACATAGGAGCAAACTCAAAACTGATCTCTGATCTTGATCTTAGCTTCTGCATCTCTCTTTTCTCCTCACTATATTTGGATGTGGATTCTCTTTCAGCATTTGCCACTCATCTCGACAACTTTTCTCTATCCATAACACCACCACAGAGTGCCTGGTCTCTAGGACAGACCAGAACTGTACTCCAGTCCTGAGTGTCAGCCTCTTAGGGATGTCCCACTTATGTAATATTTCATTGGAAGATTTAGTTGCACACTGTCTTCTCCAGATTACCTAGTTGTTCCAACTGTTCTTGCTTTCCACCTTCTTTTCTGGGCTAAGCCGTCTGTACTTTTCAACCATCCCCTAATGTCAGTTTTTTCTGATGGAGATATTGCACCAGGGCTGAGATGTTCCAACCTCACGGTGGCCTCCAAAGCTGAACAGTGCCATTCCTCTTATCATGCCAAGGATACTGGAGATGAGTCTGAAAAGGAAAAGAGATGAACTATCTGTGGGTGACCTACTGTTTTCCAGGAATGGACCAACATTGTTTACATGATTTTCTTTCACTCAATCAACACTGTTATGATTATTATTTTCACTTTCTAGTTTAAAAATCCTGGGACATGAAGGAATTAAATACTTCATTTGAAATCATCAAAGTGGCAAGAAACAAAGTCTATATGCTTTACTCTGCTTACCTGGCAGTTGGAGGACATGGATTCTACTTCTGTTTCTATTAGATGACTTTGGGCAAGTCATTTAACATTTTATCCCTCAAAAGTCATATGAGAGAGGCGGGGCAAGATGGC
>NW_006921986.1:3111340-3112341 GCF_000298275.1 Orycteropus afer afer | reverse complement strand
CAAAGACCTGAAGTTAGAATATCAAGATGGAAATCTGGAAGACAGCTACCTAGCCAACAGCCTGGAGGAGAACCATATACATGCCCATTTCAAAGAAACATCATCCAACAGAATGTAGAAATTATCAAACAATATCATTAATATCACACACCAGTAAAATTTTGCTGAAGATAATTCAAAAATGTTTGCAGCAGTATACTGACAAAGAACTTCCAGAAATGCAAGATGGATTCAGAAGAAGATGTGGAATAAGAGATATCATTGCTCATGTCAGATGGATCTTGACTGAAAGCAAAGAATACCAGAAAGATGTTTACCTGTGTTTTATTGATTATACAAAGGCATTCAACTGTGTGGATCCTAACAAATTTTGGATAACATTGTGAAGAATGGGTATTCCACAACACTTACTGTGCTCAAGAGGAATCTGTACATAGTCCAAGAAGCAGTCATTTGAACAGAACAAGAGGATAGTGAATGGTTTAAAATCAGAAAGGATGTGTGTCAGGGTTATATCCTTTCACCACACTTATTCAAGCTGTATGCTGAGCAAATAATCTAAGAAACTGGATGATATGAAGAAGAATGCAGCATCAGTATTGGAAGAAGACCTATAAACAACTTGTGACACACAGATGATCCAACTTTGCTTGGTGAAAATGAAGAAGAGTTGAAGCACTTAATGATGAAGATCAAAGAGTACAACCTTCTGTATGGATTCCACAACTTAAAACAAAAATCCTTACAATTAGACCACTAAGCAACATCTAGATAAGTGGAGAAAAGATTAAAGTTGTGAAGGCTTTCATCTTCATTGGACATGCAATCAATGCCCATTGAACCAGCAGTCAAGTAATGAGATGTTTATTGTACTGGGTGATCTGCTGCAAAAGACCTCTTTGAAGTGTCACTTCAAAGAGCAAAGATGTCACTTTGAAAAATTAAGGTGCACCTGACCCAAGCCATGATATTTTCAATAGCCACATATGCATGTGAAAACT
>NW_006921986.1:3098695-3107665 GCF_000298275.1 Orycteropus afer afer | reverse complement strand
GTCTGCAGCTTTTTGGCATGCTTGGATCCTGCATGTAGCCAAGTGTTCATTCAGCAGCTTGCCATGCCCTGCAGATCTTGGGACTTTGTCTGGATTTGAACTAGTGGCCTGCCTTGTTGTTTGATAATCTTGGAACTGTGCCTTTTTACTTGTTGACCTTGGGGTTTCCAGCCTCAGCAGTCAGTGGCTGCCTGAGTTAAGAAAAGCCTCCAGCTTTAGTGGGCTAGGAGCAAGAGGCAAACATGCAGCTCAAGGTCTAGGAGCTTTCACCCAGCTCCTAGAGCTTGGCACTTTGAACTTGGACTTCTAGCCTCCAAAACTGTAAGAGAATAAACTACTGTTTGTTAAAGCCATCTCATTTGTGGTATTTCTGTTAGAGTGGCACTTGTTGTTGTTGTTATGCGCTGTTGAGTTGAACCTGACTCATAGTGACCCCTCCTTGGGTTCCTGAGGAGTATCACTATGGAAGTAGGTTGCCCAGCCTTCCTTCAGAGGAGTGGCTGGTGGGTTTGAACTGCCAGCCTTCTGGTGAGCAGTGAAGTGCCTTAGGCACTACTCTATCAGCTGGTAACCAACATAATTGTAGCTCTAAGTAATGTGAAATGTTTGACAACTTCTGTCTTTTCTCTATTTGTTGTGATGCTGCCTATTGGTGCAGTTGTGAGGATTTTTGTTTTCCTTATGTTGAGGTATAATCCATGCTAAAAACTGTGGTCTTTAATCTTCATTAGTAAGTGCTTCAAATCATCTTCATTCTCAACAAGCAAAGTTGTATTGTCTGAATTTTGCAGGTTATTAAGGAGTCTTCCTCCAATCCTGATGTCATGCTGTTCCTCATACAGTCCAGCTTCTCAGATTTGCTCAGCGTACAGATTGAATAAATATGGTGAAAGGATACAATCCTGACACACACCCTTCCAGATTTTAAACCATGCAGTATCCCCTTCTTCTGTTTGAATGATAGCCTCCTAATCTATGTCCAGGTTCCGCATGAGCACCATTAAGTGTTCAGGAATTTCCATTCTTCTCAGTGTTATCCATAATTTGTTATGATCCATACAGCCCAATGCTTTTGCATGGTCAGTAAAACACAAGCATCTTTCTGTTATTCCTTGCTTTTAGGCAAGATCCATATGACATCAGCGGTGATATCCCTCATTCCATGTGCTGTTCTGAATCGGCTTACATTTCTGGAAGTTCTCTGTCAATATACTGCTGCAACTATTTTTTAGTTATCTTCAGCAAAATTTTACTTGGTGTGATATTAATGATAGTGTTCAATAATGTCCATATTCTGTGGGATCACCTTTCTTTGGAATGGGTACAAATATGGACTCTTCCAGTCAGTTGGTCTTCCTTGTAGGTTTGTGAATATTATCCAATCACTGACAGCATTGTATTTCAGGATAGATCTTGAAATGATATTTTGATGATGAATGTGATACCATCCTCTTCAGTGTCATTTCCAGCATAGTAGACCGTATGATTGTCTGATTCATAATAGCCAATACCAGTCTGTTTCAGCTCACTAATGCATGGGATATCTATCTTTATGTGTTCCATTCATTTTTTTATAACCTTCAGTTTTCCTAGATTGAGTCACCATACATTACATGTTCAGATTATTAATGGATGCTTGCAACTGTTCTCATTTTTAGTTGTGCCACATCAGCATATTCAAGTCCTAAAAGCTTTAGTCTGTCTGTGCCATTAAGTTTCATGCTATTTTGAGAAAGGAGATATACCTCAGTTGTATTTTGAGTGCCTTCCAATCTGAGTGTTCATCTTCCAGCACTGTATCAGAGTGTTTCACTGTTATTCATAAGGTTTTCTGTGGCAAAATTTTTAGAAGTGGACTTCCATGTCCTTCTTCCTCACCTGTCTTATTCTGGAAGTTCTACTGAGCACCATAGATGACCCTGTTGATATTTGAAATACCAATGGCATAGCCTCCAGCATCGGAGCAACATATAGCCATCATAGTATGACAAACTGACAGGTGAGTAGTGGTCATATTATTAGTGATAGTATTTTCAATTCTGGGTGACAAATGAAATAGACACAGAAAGATTCGGTACATTGCCCCAAATCACATGCCTAGTGGCTGATGATACTGGAATTAAGAGACAAGTAATTTGACTCTAGAATCTTACTCTTAATAACACCATCCCCTCTTTGTTTGATACCAGTTTGGTGTTCTTAACAGCAGGTAATACGCAAAATTGGCAGATACGTGTTTTCAGTTTTATTTAAGACAACGATACTAAAAACACTCAGTACTCAAAAAATGATTACAAATGTACTGAGATTTTGATAAGGCTTGCGTTGATTCTGTATATTCATGTGGAGAATCTCAATTCTATTATTGGGGAGAATTGCAATCTTAATATTGAGTCATCTGTTCCATGAATATGAAATACTTATTTGTAGAGCTTTTTCTCCCAGCAAAGTTAAAGTTTGTAGTAAGTAATTCTTGCACTCACTGTGTTAAGTTTATTTCTAGTATTTTATTCATTTTGGTGCTACTGTAAATGGAGTTTTTTTCTCAGTTTTATTTTTGGATTATTTGTAATGCATATAAAGAAATACAGGTGATTTTGAGTATTATAGCCACAGACATTCTTTAACTTGTGCAGTGATTCAGTGTAGTAACTGTGAGATGGCACAGAAATGGGCAGTGTTTTGTTCCTCTGTACATGGTGTTGCTATGAATCTGAACTCAATTGATGGCACCAAAAAAAGAGAAAATTTAACTTATTAAATGTTTAAATTATTGTTTTTGTTTAATTTATTGGTTTTTGTTTTTCCTGTGTTCCTTAAGATTTTCTAAATTCAGTATTTGTCATCTGTGAATGAAATTTTACTTTCTCCCTTCCATTCTGGAAGCCTGTTTTCATTTTCTTCTTTATTTCACTGACTAGAATTTCCAGTACAGGGCTGAATAGAAGTGACAAGAGGATGTTTTCAATTGTATGTGGAAAACATTCAGTTTTACACCATTAAGTATGATGCTCACTTTATGTTTTGGTGTAAATGTCTTTTATCAGGTTGGTGAAGTTCCTTTCTGTAAATGCTTGAATTTTCATCATGAAGAGTATTAAATTTTGTCAAATGCTTTTTCTGAAGTTATTGAAGGGATGAAGTGTTTGGTCTTTTATCAATATAGTATATTCCATTGATTCATTTTTCAGTTGTTACAATAACCTAGCATTCCTGTGAGAAGTCCCACTTGGTTATGATATACGTGCTGCTGGACTCAGTTTACCAATATTTTGCTAAGTATTTTTGCATCTATGTTAATGTTGTCTTTAGCTTTGGGATAGGATAACATAAAATTTATATAATGAATTAAAAAGTGTGTTCTTCTGTTCTGTTTCTTGAAAGAGTTTGTAATGGATTATTCTATATTTGGTAAAATTTACCAGTTAAACACTCTGAATCTGAGCTTTCCTTTGCATAGTGCCTAAGGCACTTGACTGCTAACCAGAAAACTAGCGGTTCAAACCCACCAGCCAGTCCTTGGAAGGAAGGTTGGGCAATCCTACTTCTGTAGTGATACTGCCTCGGAAACCCAAGGAGGGGTCGCTATGAGTCAGGGCCGACTCGACGGCACACAACAACAACAACAATAACAACAACAATTCCTTCCCCACCCACCACCCACACTTATAGTTTTTTTTCTTCTTCTTTCTTCTTCTTCTTGAGTCAATGTGATAGTTTGGCTTGGCCTGGTTGAGTGGCTGGGCAGCTGGATGTAGTACTCCCCATGATGAGACTGGTAATCAACTCCATGGTGGAATGTACTGTGAGCAGCTGAGTAGCTGCCTTAGGGATATGGTCTGCTTCCCATATATAAGCAGCAGCTTAGGGAATGGTCTCTAGCTTATGGCATGCTTGAACCCTGTATGTAGCTGAGTCATTGTTCAGCAGCCTGCCATTCTTTGCCGATCTTAGACTTTTAATGGACTTGAATTAATGGCCTGCCATGTGGTTTGGTAATACTGGGAATATGCCTTGTTACTTACTTGTCAACATTGGGTTTGTCAGCCTCAGCAGCCAGCAGCTGAGTGAAGAAAGCCTCCGGTTTCAATGCACCGAGAGCAGGAGGCAGAGTGGAAGCCCAAGGTTGAGGGGCTTCCACCCAGCCCCTAGTGTCTGGCACTTTGAACTCGGACTTAAATCCTCCAAATTTTAAGAGTAAACTCCTGTTTGTTCAAGCCATCCCATTTGTGGTATATTCCTGTCAGAGCAGCATCAGAGAACCAGAACAGTCAGTCTCAGGAATTTATCTTTCTAGAAATTTATCCATTTCATCTAAGTTGTCTACTTTGGTGGTAGGAATAAACTTATAGTCCATAATGTACCTTTTTTTATTTTTAACTTCTGTATGATGAGCAGTTATAACTCTTGTTTCATTCTTTTAAAAAAATACATTTTATTATAACATAATTTATGTAGAGGGGTCAGTGCATTTTCTTCTTTCATTCTTGAGTTTGGTCATTTGTATCCACCACCCCCCTCCCTTTTTGGTCAATCTATCTAAAATTTTTATTTTTAATTGATTTAAAAAAATCCTTTGGCTTTCATTCTTTGCTTTATTTTTATTTATTTTATTGATTTGTACTGTAATCTTCATTAATTTCTTCCTTCAGTTTGCTTTGTGTTTTGTTTTCCTAGTTTTTTAGGGTGGAATCTTAAGTTACTGATTTGAGACTTTTCTGGTTTTCTGCAATAGGTGTTTAAAGAGATTTACTTCTAAACACTCATTTATCTCATTCCATAAATTTTGATATCCTGTCTTTATTCATTTCATTCAAGACATTTTCTCTTGTGCATTCTTCTTTGACATATGGGTTAGTTGTTTTTGTTGGATGCCATCAAGTCAGCTTTGACTCATAGCCACCCTATGTACAAAAGTAGGAAACACTACCTGCTCCTACACTATCCTCATGATCCTTGCTTTGCTTGAGCCCACCATTGCAGCTACTCTGTCCATCTCTCTTGTTGAGGGTCTTCTTTTTTGCTGACCCTCTACTTTACTAAGCACAATTTCTGTTTTGGTTACCTCTGCCACTCAAACAAAAAAACCACAGGTGGGTGGCTCAAACAAATGGGTTTATTTTCTTACAGTGTGGGAGGCTAGAAGTCCAAGTTCAAAGTGCCAGCCCTAGAGATGGGTGAAAGCCCCTTGACCTAAGGCTTCAGCTCTGCCTCTTGCTCCTGGCCCACTGGAGCTGGAGGCATTTCTTCACTCAAGCAGCTGCTGGGCTCTGAGGCTAACAAGATCAAGGTCAACAAGTAAAATGGCACAGTCCCAAAATTATCAAACAACACAGCAGGCCCCTAGTTCAAGTCCAGAAATAGTCCTAAGATTGGCAGGAAACATGGCAGGCTGCTAAATGAAGACTCAGCTTAATGCAAGCAAGGTCCAGCCATGCACAAAAGCTGTAGAGACCTTTCTCAACGTTTCTTATGTGCTGGGAGCACACCACATCCCTAAGGCAACTACTCAGCTGCTGCAGTAGATTCCATCATGGAGTTGATGACCAGTATCGTCATGGGGAATAACTATAACCAGCTGCCCAGCCACTCAAAACCAGGCTCAGCCACATAACCTTAACTACCACAATGTCCCTATCCAGAGACTGGTCCCTTCTGACAATGTGATCAAAGTAGGCGAGTTCATCTGGCCATTCTCATGTGTAACAAGCATCCTGGCTCCACTTCTCCCAGGACAGATTTGCTGATTCTTTTGGAAGTCCAAGGTATTTTCAGTATTCTTTGCCACCACAATTCAAAGGCATCAACTCTTCTTTGGTCTTCCTTACTTATTGAGCTTTCACATGTTTATGAGGTGATTGAAAATACTGTGGCTTGGGTCAGGCATACCTTAGTCTTCAAAGTGGCATCTTTACTCCTTTAACACTTTAAAGAGGTCTTCTGAAGTAGATTTGCCCGATGCAGTGTAACATGTGATTTCTTAACTGCTGCTTCCATGGGTGTTGATTGTGAATCCAAGTAAAATGAAATCACTGAGAATTTTAATCTTTTCTCCATTTATCTTGAGGTTGCTTATTGGTTCATTTGTGAGGATTTTAGTTTTCTTTAATGTTGACATGTCATCCATACTGAAGACTGTAGTCTTTGATCTTCATCAGTAAGAGTTTCAAGTCTTCATCACTTTCAGCAAGCCAGCTTGTGTCATCTGCATATCACAGGTTGTTAATGAGTCTTCCTCCAATCTTGATTCTTCATTCTTCTTCATATAGTCCAGTTTCTGAGATTATTTGCTCAGCATACAGATGCAATAAGTATGATGAAAGAATACAACTCTGACACCTGCCCTTCCTGATTTTAAATGATGTGGTTACCCGATGTTCTATTTGAATGACAGCCTCTTTGTTTATGTACAGATTCCTCATGAACACATTTTAGTGTTCTGGAATTCCCATGCTTTGCAATGTTATCCATAATTTGTTATGATCCACACAGTCAAAAGCCTTTGCATAATCAGTAAAACACAGGTAAACATCTTTCTGATATTCTTTGCTTTCAGCCAAGATCCATCTGACATCTGCAGTGATACCCCTTGTTCCACATCCTATTTTTAATCCATCTTGAATTTCTGGCAGTTCCCCGTCAATACACTGCTGCAACCATTTTTGGATTATCTTCAGCAAAATTTTACTTGTATGTGAAATTAATGACATTGTTTAGTAATTTCCACGTTGTGTTGGATCACCTTTCTTTGGAATGGGCACAGCTATGGATATCTTCCAGTGAGATGGCCAGGTAACTGTCTTCCAGATGCCTTGGTAGAAATGAGTGAGCACCTCCTAACTACCTAACATGGGTTAGTTAGAAGTGTCTTACTCCATTTCCAAATATTTTGGGATTGCCCAAAATTATTTCATTGCTATATAAATTAATTTCCAAGTTTTTTTCATTGAGTATAATTTAATTTTAATCACACCAACTTGCAAGACATGTTGTCGTTAGGTGCTATTAAGTTGGTTCCAACTCAATACACCTCTGTGTATGATAGAACAAAACACTGCCTGGTCCTTCTCCATCCTCCCAGTCATTGCCATGCTTGAGCCCATTGTTGCAGCCACTGTCATAGGTCACCTCATTGAGGACTTCCTCTTTTTTGCTGATCCACTATTTACCAAGCATGATGTTCTTCAGTGAAAGATCCTTCCTAAAATGTACATGAGATGAAGTCTTGCCATCTTTGCCTCTAAGTAGCACGCTGGCTATTCTACCTGCCAGACAGATTTGTTTGCTCTTCTGGCAGTCCATGTTAGACTCGATATTCTTGGTCAACATCATAATTCAAAGGCATTAATTCTTCTTTGGTCTTCCTTATTCATTATCCAAGTTTTGCATACATAGAAGATGATAGAAAGTACCACATCTTGGATCAGGCTTACCATATGTAGCACGCAAAGTAAAAACCAAACTCACTGCCGTCCAGTCGTTTCGACTCATAGCAACCCCTCTGTGGATTTCTGAGGTGATATCTCTATGGAAGTAGATTGCTCAGTCTTCAACTTTGCATTTTAACACATCGAAGAGGTCTTTTGTAGCAGATTTGTGGAAGGCAATATGTAATTTATTTCTTGACTGCTGCTTCCATGATCGTTCATTATCATTCCATGTATTGTGTTGGACACAAATAAATTGAAATCCTTGATGGCTCCAATCTTTCCTCCGTTTATCATGATGGTGCTCATTGGAGCATTTGTGATGATTTGTGTTTACTTTATCTTGAGGTGTAACCCTTGCTGAAGGCTGTAGTCTCTGATCAGTACATGCTTCAAGTCATCTTCACCTTCAGGAAGCAAGGTTCTGTTACTGCATATCACAAGTTGTTAGAGTCTTCCTCCAATCCCGATGTTGTGTTTTTCTTCGTGTAGACCAGCTTCTTATATTATTTTCTCAGCACATGTGTTGAATAGGTATGGTGAAAACAAACCTGATCCACAGCTTTCCTGATTTTTAAATCACACAGTATCCCCTTGTTCTAGTTGAATGATAGCCTCTTGGCCTAGGTATAAGTTTCACAGGAGCACAATTAAGTGTTCTGGAATTCCTGTTCTTTTAAAAAAAAAAAAAGAAATATTTCAAAGAGAGACAAAGAATAATACAATGAACCCCCATATGCCCATAAGCTAGCTTTAAAAGCTATCAACTAATGTCTGATCTTTCTTTCTTTATATTTTAGATCCCTTTACCCATATCAAAACTGTCTCTTAATTATCCATCTATTTTTCTATTCCCATTATTATTATTCCCATAATTCCCATTCTAGATAATGTTATCCATAATTTGTTTTGATCCACACAATTGACTGCCTTTGCACAATCATTAAAACACAGGTAAACATTTTTCTGGTATTGTCTGCTTTCAGAAAAGATCCATCTGACACCAGCAAGATAACCTTTGTTCCATGTCCTCTTCTGACTCGCTTGTTCCTGTTGATGTGCTGCTGCAACTGATTTTGAATCATCTTCAGCAAAACTTTACTTGCATGTGATTTTGGTATTGTTTGATAATTTCAACATTGCATAGGTTCATCTTTCTTTGAAATGACTACATATATGGACCTCTTGCAGGCCAGGTACTGTCTTCCAATTTCCTTGTCATAGATGACAGAGCACTTTCAATGTTACATCTGTTTTATGAAACATCTCATTTGGTATTCCATCCTTTTCTAGAGCCTTGTTTCCTGCTGATGCCTTCAGTGCAGCTTACACTTCTTCCTTCAGTACCATAAGTTTTTGATCATTTGCTACTTCCTAAAAAGGTTGAACATCAACCAACCAATTCTTTTTGGTACATTAACTCTTACAATCCTTCCATGTTCTTTTCAGTCTTCCTGTGTTATTCAGTATTTTGCCCATAGGCTCATTCAGTATTGCAACTCAACTTGAGGCTTGAATTTTTAATTCAGTTCTTTAAGTTTGG
>NW_006921986.1:3096247-3097330 GCF_000298275.1 Orycteropus afer afer | reverse complement strand
AGTCTGTTCTATCTTGATAGTGTCCTGACTTCCTCTCCATTTGGAAGTTCTGTAATTATACCATTTATTCCCTCTTTTTTACTTTGTGGTTGTTGTCATTTACAGATTGATGATGCCTTTGGTTCTCTGTTTTTCAGTTTTGAAAGCTTATTTGAATTTTGGGAGGTTTTTTTCCAGGTTGGTTTTTGTGTGATGTTGTCATGTGCCTTAATCTTAGGGATACTCTTCTGTTGGTGGTGTTCTGTCCAAATGACACTCTTTTGCATTCCTTGTAATGTTGGCCTGGTTTTTACAAATTCCCTTAATTTTGGTTTATCTGGAAATGTCCTAATTTCACCATCATATTTGTGGAGACAGTTTTTGCTAGGTATATAATTCTTGGTTATCTATTTTATTTTTCAAGGATTTATACATCCTTCCATCGTCTTCTTGCTTGTATGGTATCTACTGAGAAATTAGAGCTTCTTCTTACTGGTTGCCCTTTGTGCTTTTCCTGAGCTGTTTGTTCTCAAAATTCTTTGTCTTTGGTTTTGGAAAGTATGATATATCTTGGTCACTTTTTCTGGGGGTCAATCCTGTGTGGGGCTTGTTGAGCTGTTCTTGAATAGATAACTTTTTGTCTTTCATGGTAATTGAGAGTATTTTCTGCTAGCAAGTCTTCAACAGTTTTCTCTCTGTTTCCCGCCCCCCCACCCCCTGCCTTCCCTTGCTCTGGAATGCCCGTCACATGTATGGTCTTTCTCTTCATATCACCACATGTGTCTCTTAACGTTTTTTTCATTCTTTTTAATGATTTTTCCTCATACAAGCTGGTGTCAAGGGATTTATCTTCTATCTGGCTTGTCTTTTCTTCATACAATTAAGTTCTAGTCTTTTGTCATTTTAACGTATCCTCTATCTCTGTAATTTTAGTGTTAATCTTCTGGATTTGTGATTATTGTTTTTGTATGACTTTTAATTGTCTTATTTATTATATCATTTTGCTCTTGTATTGTTTTCCTGAATCCTTCAATGGTTGTTGTTGTTGTTGTTTGCCACTGAGTCAGACCTGACTCATAGCGACCTCTCCTCGGGTTTCTGAGG
>NW_006921986.1:3094172-3095880 GCF_000298275.1 Orycteropus afer afer | reverse complement strand
ACTATAATACATACACCTTTTGAATTCCTTGTGAGGTAGTTCTATTACCTGTTCTTCCTTGGGGAGGTTTCCTAGTTCTTTATTTTAGTCACTTCATAGCAGAATCTTGTACTATTTCTTTGTTTGAAATGAAGTTATCTGTTGTCTCTGAGAAATTTTGGAGTTGTTTTTATTTGTTGATTATGTGTTGGTTTGTTTCAGCCTCATTTTTTGTTTTACTCTGTTTTGATATTTCTGGGTGGGTGGAGTAGGTGTGCTTCTTGGGTTACTAGGTTTGTACCGCTGGAGTATTCCCCACCTATCTCCAGGTGGGTAAGTAAATGGTGTCAGTGTGGGTGCAGGTTTCCATCGGTCATGAGCAAGAGCTGCAAGTGGAATGAGCAGGTGTTGTTCACCATCTGTTGTTGATCCAGTGGTGCAGAAGCGGGTGTAAATATGTTGGTTGAATAGTGAGGAGTTAATGTCCACTTGTTTTTGGGTGGGGCAGGAAAAAAGAAAAAGGGTGATGGGTGAGAAGAAATATTGGTAAACATAGAAGAGGGAGAGGGAGAGGGAGAAAAAGTAGAAAAAAGAAGAAATGAACATTTTTATAAAGAGAGTGACTGATGTAGTTATAGTTACCTGTTGGCAGTGGTAGCAGGCAACTATGGGAGTGAGTGCCTGTGGAGGTCCAGGAGCCTGGTGCACCTGAGCACCTACAGTGGAGAAGGCCACGGTGAATCTTGTTTTTGATGGCAGCAAGACTCAATGGCACAGGCACAAGGATCCTGAGCCACAGACACTGGCTCTGTGTGGTTGGAGCTCATTGCAACTGGTGGCTGTGCTGCTAAGGAGACAGCTGAGCAACTGGCCAGGTGGGGCAGCCAGATGGGTCTCCCTAGCCACTTGGTTGGTAGGGGCAGGAATAGGGTCACCTCTGGTCACTGGGAGGGTATGGTGAGAAAGTGGAAAAAGCACCTCTCCAGTTACAATTCACTGGCATGGGCCCAGTGCCCTTCTTGGTGTACACAGCTGATTATGCAGCTTATGTCCAGATTCAATCAAGTAGAGGGCTGCCCAGAGTCCAGTGCCTTCAGCTACCACCCCATAGGCCTTTGCCTTCACATTGTCCCTCAACACAAAGGACTAATGTTCACTAGTGGTGAGTTGTTTCTTTCCCCTTCACTGGCTCCGTCCTTGTTCTTCAGTCACCTGTGCCGCTGAAAATCTTGGCTGTTTCCCTGCACTTTCCTCTCCCAGATCCAGCACATACTCTGTTTACCTTGATTCCCTCCAGATCTTTCCACACTCTCTGGCCCAGTGTGGATTCTGTGATGTTGGTTTTTCCTTGGCTGTGTATGATGCCTTCTGTGCCTCAAAATGGCCACACTTCATCAGGTCCCAGCTTCTTCTTCTCTCTCCAGTCACTGTCCTCATTCCATCTCCATTTACAGTCAGCACTCAGTCTAATTGTTTATTCTCTCATTTGATGCTCAGAGTTCCAGGATCATTAGTTGGATCTGTTTCCCTTGGTTTTTCTGGGTCTCTGTTGTAGAGGGATTAGGCAGAATGTGCTACCAGGACACCATTTTGTCTCTGCCTTCGTGTAAGCCATTTTTTTAGTGTATATTTTCAAAATTCTTTGTTGTAGTTACAGTGTATTCTTAACATTTTATTTTTAGTTACTCTAAGGACTGCACTCGGAAGGAAGGTTGGACAATCCTACTTC
>NW_006921986.1:3067502-3071435 GCF_000298275.1 Orycteropus afer afer | reverse complement strand
TAAGAGTGTAGGCAGTTGTTAAGTCTGTCCTGGATTTCCCTTGTGCTGTGCCCTCTTGTGTCTCTTGTACCTTCATGCACAGATTCAAAGTCAGCCAGGAATGTGTGGATAGCGTTTAGTGTCTCTTTCCAGTCTCTGTTGTATTTGCAGGTAGCCTTCTCATCAGCCAGGGGTGTGTATATAGCTTATCAAGGCCCCCCATGACTGTTTACTTCCTTGATCTCCTTGTTAAATTTGGATTGCAGCCACAAGCTACCTGAGCCATTGGCTTCCCCATTTGTCTACCACTGAGACCATGGTCGGTAACAGGGCTAATGGGAGTGGAGTTTTTCCACACTCTGTTCCAAGTCAAGTGAGCTCTCTCTGGCAGTGAAGCAGCTGTCTTTCACAGCTTAATCTTCATGAGCAGGGGTTAGTGAAGGAAGATGGGAGAAGCCCCCTGTTCTTACATAGTATTCTGTAGTCTTTCATGAATAATCACTCCTCAAATTGTTTTATACCTTTAGTCTTTGGTCAGTTTTATGGAGTCTTAAAATGTTTACTTTTGGCAATTTTATACAAATTTATCATTGCTTATTGGGGAAAGGGTCTTCCAAATTCCTTGCTCTGCTGTACTCTATTATATATTTTTATAACGTCACCCCAGATTCACAGATATATGACTATAAAACTGCCAGCATAGTCAACAATTATTTGAAAATTATATTGGATTTTGTTTTTTGTTAGCTTTATGGAGAGAAATTAATTTCTTAGTTTGATTTAGTTAATGTTTTAATTACAATGGCATCCATTTGCTAATTCAACAAATATTTACTGAGCACCAACCATGTACTAAGATCTTCTGTAATCTCTGTGATATAAAATTATATGAAAAAGTCCCTGCCTTCTTAGGAATTTACAATCTAATGGGGGAGATAAAGACAAATATATATATATATTACAAAGGATCCCAAAATGACAGCATACAATACAAGGGTGAACAGAATGTTGGGTGACCTGGAGAAGCGGATACTTATCTTTGATAGACAAGAGTTCACAAAGAGTTCTACTTTCGATTTGGGATTCAAAAAAGAATAGAAGTCTGTGAAGCAAAGGACATGTAATAGAAGGGGCTTCTGAGGAAGGAAAGCAGTTTGTGCAAAGATGAGGCCTGGTTTCAAGAGCATGAAGACTCATTCTCTAGGGACTGTATGGCAAGCAGCAGTCGAAGATGGAGCTTAGCTAGGCTGAGCATGCTGGCCTATGTCCTCAGGGCCATCAGATGCCAGCCAAGTTCTCTAATGATCAAATTAGTTTTCACTTTTGTTTGGCCTTGGGGTTTATCTCTGGTAGCTTTGTGGAGCATAAGACTGCAGTGAGAAGGGAAAGAGAGCAAGTCAGCCAAAGAGGAGACTTTTGCACTTGAGGTTCAGAGAGGGTGAGTGTGAAAGTAGAGAGTGGCCGAATTCAAAAGAAAATTGACAGATTTGGTGACACTGATATAAAGAGTGGTGAGGATGCCTGGTTGGGCAAACAGAGTGGGAGTCACCACTTACCAGAGAGCTACAGAGAGGGGATGGCATCTTGAGAAGCTGCCAAACATAAGTCAAACAGTAACAAAGCTAACCTGGCTAAGGGGCTAGGTCATCATCTCTACCAGTTACTGCCCAGTCAACCCCAACTCATGCTGACTCCAAAGGATTTTCAGAAATAGAGCACCAAGCTTTTCTTCCATGGAGCTGGCTAGACTTGAACCTCCAACTTTTTGGTTAGCAGCTGATACATTAAAGAGGGAGAATTCAGGCAGAACGCATGTACAGAAACCTGGGCAATGAGGCAAGATTGACAATTTTAGAAGTGAATGTTGAATGGATCTTAAATAGATGTCTGAGCTGCCAAGAAAGGAGGAAAAATGACTTAATCTAATGTGAAGGTTTAACTTTGGGTGTAGAGCAGGAGCTATACAAGGTTCCAATCAATTATAAACCTACAGCCATCGAGTCAATTCCAACTCATAGTGACCCTATAGGACAGAGTAGAACTGCCCCATAGGACTCCCAAGGCTGTAAATCTTTATGGAAGAAGACTACCTCATCTTTCTCCCTCAGAGCAGCTAGTGGGTTCAAACTGCTGACCTTTGGTTAGCAGCCCATTATAGTACTGTTATTTTCAATAAAAATTTGCAATTAATCTGAGCTCTACCTGAATTAAACTCAAGATGCTCTAAGGATAATAATATTGGTTAATAATTCTCCCCCAACTAATATACTTCCTGTGGTTAACACAGATGCTGTACACAGACTTTCATTAACTCTGAAATCACCAAGGAGTCATTTAGAAAGCGACTCTTTAAAAACTTATCAGTGCTGCAAAGAATTCATGCACATTTTCAAAGTGCTAAAAAACTGGAGATATGTAAATGGGGGGAATGACAGTGTATGAAGAGTACGTGATGGCATAGCCTGTCTTTGATCTACACATTACTAAGAGGTCTCTTTTTATGTGTGAGTTAATTGTTCCTGTCCATGACATTCTAATGTTTTTTAATTGCCAGCCATTCGGTTTTACTGTTGATATGAATCAAGTTGTTTTGTTTAATTAAACCATCTTATCTGTCATCTGGCTGCTATGTTACTGGAAAACATTATGAATAGCCCTGAAACATTGTCTGATATAGTGCTGGAAGATGAGCCCCTCAGGTCAGAAGGCACTCAAAATACCACTGGGGAAGAGCTGCCTCCTCAGAGTAGAGTCAACCTTAATGCTGTGAATGGAGTACAGCTTTGGGGACCTCCATTTGCTGATGTGGCACAACTCAGAATGAGAAGACACAGCTGCACACATCCATTAAAAATTGGAACATGGAATGTAGGAAATGTGAATCTAGGAAAATTGGAAGTTGTCAAAAATGAAATAGAACACATAAAGATCAATATCCTAAGCATTAGTAAGATGAAATGAACTGGTTTTGGCCATTTTGAGACGACCATATGATCTACTATGCCAGGAATGACAAATTGAAGAGGAATGGCCTGGCATTCATCATCACAAAGAATGTTTCAGGATGTCTCTTGAAGTGTAGTGCTGTCAGTGATAAGATAATAACCATATGCCTACAAGGAAGGACCGGTTAATACTATTATTATAATATTATTCCAACTTACACACCAAATACCAAAGCTGAGGACAAGGAAATTGAAGATTTTTACCAACTTCTACAGTCTGAAATTGACCAAGCATGCAATCAAGGTTATGACTGGAATGCAGAAGTGGGAAACAGATGAATCACTGTAGTTGGAAAATAATGGCCTTTTTGATAGAAATGATGCTGGAGATTGCATGATAGAATTTTGCAAGACCAATGACTTATTCATTGCAAGCACTTTTTTTTTTTTTTTCAACAACACAAACGGTGGCTATACACATGGACCTCACCAGATGGAGTATGTAGGAATCAGATTGACTACATCTGTGGAAAGAGGCAATGGAGAAGTTCAATATGTTCAGCCAAAATAAGGCTAGGCGCTGACTATGCAACACACCATTAACTGCTCATGTGAAAATTCAAGTTGAAGCTCAAGACAATTAAAACAAGTCCACGAGAACCAAAATATGACCTTGATTATATGCCGCCTGAATTTAGAGACCATCTAAAGAATAAATTTGATCCATTAAACACCAGTGACTGAAAACAAGATGAATTTTGGGATGACATCAAGAACATTATCCGTGAAGAAAGCAAAGAGTCATTAAAAAGGCATCAAAAGAAGAAAAGACCAAAGTGGATGTCAGAAGAGACTCTGAAACTTGCTCTTGAACAGAGAGTAGCTAAAGCAAATGGAAGAAATGACAAGATAAAAGAGCTGAACAGATTTCAAAGAGCAGCTGCAGAAGACAGAGTCAATTATTATAATGAAGTGTGCAAAGACTTGGAGTTAGAAAACCAAAAAGGAA
>NW_006921986.1:3058249-3066652 GCF_000298275.1 Orycteropus afer afer | reverse complement strand
ACAAGAAGCTGGACTATATGAAAAAGAGTGTGGCATCAGGATTGGAGGAAGAATCATTAACAACCTGTGATATGCAGACAACACAACTTTGCTTGCTGAAAGTGAAGATGACGTGAAACACTTACTGATGAAGATTAAAGACACCAGTCTGCAGTATGGATTATACCTCAACATAAAACAAAAATCCTCACAACGGGATCAATAAGCACCATCACAATAAATGAAAAAAGATTGAAGTTGTCAAAGATTTCATATTACTTGGTTCCACAATCAACACCAAAGGAAGCAGCAATCAACACAGATGGTGTATTGCACTGGGCAAATCTGCTGCAAACAACTTCTTTAAAGTACTAAAGAACAAAGATGTCTCTTTGAAGACTAAAGGACACCTAACGCAAGCCATGGTATTTTCAGTCACCTCATATGCATGTGAAAGCTGGACAGTGAATAAGGAAGACTGAAGAAGAGTGATGTTTTTGAGTTGTGGTGTTGGCAAAGAATACTGAAAGTACCATTGACTGCCAGAAGAATGAACAGATCTGTCTTGGAAGAAGTGCAGCTGGAATGCTACTGGAAGTGAGAAAGGCCAGACTTCATCTCATCTACTTTGGTTATGTTGTCAGAAAGGACCATTCCCTGGAAGATATCATTCTTGGTAAAGTGGAGGGTAAGCGAAAAAGGGGAAGGCCCTCATCGAGATGGATTGACATGGTGGGTGCAACAATGAGGTCAGGCAGTGTTTTGTTCTGTTGTACACTGGGTCACTGTGAGTCAGAGCCAACCCGTCAGCACCTAACAACAACAACAACATCTGTCATCCATCATAATTAATCCATTCTGTCTTTTACCTCTCCATTTCCAGAGCCAATCATCACTTAATACAAATATAGGAAAATCTGAGTCATTTCTATAATATAAACAATACCACAGACAGTCCTACAGAGAGGTGCTGTATTCCTATTCATATTCTTAGACAGGCTCAAAATAACCTGGTAAAAATGCATACGTACTCTATCAGAAAGAAACCAGAAAGGAAGTCAGTAGTTGAGTTCATGCACTTTCCTTTTGTCGCCAACTTTCTGCCCATTGCTTATTTTCCAAAACTGTACAGTCTTGACTCCATGTCTGCCCAGTGGCGAATTGTAACATAAGAAGCCTTTCCGTTTCTGTAGGATATTGCAGGGCAGCATTTTTCTATTGGCTCTTTTTTCTTCTTTTCTTATAGGTACATTTTTCTTTTTATTATGCTTTTATACAAAGTTAAAGCTATAGTTTATAGTCATCAAACTAATCTTGTAAGATAACCTACACTTAAAATCCTACTGCAAAGAATTGGAAACTGTATTTCCTCCTGATTTCCTCAGATAATGTCTTGCCTTCCATAAGTTGAAAGAAAGAAAGCAAGGCATTTTGGACATTTAAATTTTATGTCGTCCCTCTCTATCCTATTTGTTGTTGTGTCCTGTCAAGTTGATTTTAACTCTTAGTGAGCCTATGTGACAGAGTAGAACTGGTCTGTAGGATTTCTTAGGCTGTAGTCATTTTTTCCCCTAAATTTTATTTATTTTGTTGTCATTGTTGAGAATACATACAGCAAAACATACACCAGCGGTTTCTACATGTACCATTTAGTGGCATCTATTATATCCTTTGAGTTGTGTAATCATTCTCACCCTAATTTCTGAGTTGTTTCTTCCTTAATAACATAAACTCACTGCCCCTTCATGTTTCTGTCTAACCTTTCAAGTGGCTGTTGTCAATTGGATCCCATATAGACAGTTCTTAAGCGTATAATGCCCAAAGCAGACTTTTTTTTTTTTCCACTAGTTAAGTTCAAATATTGCTTAGTTTTAAGAAGATTTCAGAGGATATTTTTGATGTAAAGTTTGAGATGATCTCAGAGCATGTTGACTATCATTTGTTGCTGGTTCACGTGGGTTTATTCTGCACTCATTCATGTACTGAGCAGCATTCTAATAAGCACTGGAGGTACAGCAGAGAATGAGACAAAAGAAGGCCCCAACTCCTTCGTGCTCACTATCTACTGGTGAAGACAGAAAATAAAGAACAGCAATACTGATGATGAATATCGTGCAAAGAATTAAAACAAGACGATGTGATAAATGGTGGCCAGGGGCTTCTGAAGTGAGGTGCACAGAGAAAGCTTCTCTGAGGAAGTGGCATTTAAAGATGACACTTGAATGGCAAGAGATGCCCTAAAGATGGTCTCAGCAGGAAGTATTCCAGCCGGCATTCACAGCTAGAGTAAAGAACCACAAGTGGGAATATGTTCTGTGTAATCCAGCAGCCAGTGCTGCTGGTGTGTTGTAAGCAAGGAAGGTGGTTAGATATGAGCTTAGGGAGAGAGAGAACATTCGGAGTAAGGAGGATGGATACTATTCCAACTTCAGTGAAGTGCTTTTGGAGAGTTTTAAACAAGGTAGTGATGTGATCTGACATATTTTTAAAAGATGGGTCTGGCTGCTTTGTGGAGGATGGGTTGAAGGGGGCAAGCATGGAAGCAGGAAGGCACAGTCCTGATGAGAGATAAATTTGACTTGCACCCAATAGCAGAGAAGAGAATAGATTTAATTCAGGAATTGTTCAGATGTAGAATGAGGAAACTTACTGATGGGTTATATGGTGAAGCTTTTGGGAAAAAGAGAGGAATGCAGTAAGAATAACTGAGACTTTTTATGTGGTAAACTTCCACATCCATCATCTTCCCTTAAACATTCCATGTAGTTATTCCATTGGTCATTTTCAAAGGTTAATTCTTTCACAGTTGCATATTTGGCTAGAGCAAACTATGGTATACGTACGCCTAGATTCAAATTTAGGTTCTATATCTTAGTGACCCTGTGACCTTGGGCAAGTGTCTTAAACCCTCTGTGCTTCAGTTTCCTCTTCCAAGAAAATTGAGTTAATGATTTTACCTACATCATAGGGTTGTTGTCAGAGTGACTTGAAAAATATACATAGAAATAATAGCATGGTATTACAGTATATTAAAACCAGTTGCTGACTCATGGTAACCCCATGTGTTTTAGAGTGGAACTGTTCTAGGGGGTTTTCAATGGCTGTGAAATATAGTAAGCACCAAATAAATATTAGTAATTAGGTACTATATTTGTGTTATCCTCCTCATTATTACACACTCAGGTCACAGTATTTATTAGTAAGAGTAATAATGATATATTTTCTTATAAATGGAGTTTCTGTTTCTTATATCATTCCATAATTATTTTCATGTATTATTTTGATACTAATTTGCAGAAGCTCTTAACAGGAATCTTTGTTTAAGATATTCTCAACTTCCATATCTGATGGTATTTGTTTATTTTAGAAGTGAGACTTTTGAAATTTGGGCTTTAAAAGTTTGCAGTAGGCTTTTAGAGAGAGTGAATATTATCAGTTTTATTGAGAAGTTAATGTTTGGAGCCTTTAAAATGGGGTGAAGTGATAAGTAGGTGTCTGATCACAAGGTGCCATTATGTAAAAACTTATCATACTGCCTTCACTGGTGAGACAGTAACTCATGGGCCCTGCTGAAGTGTTCTGGTCCTCAGTTCAGTCTTCCTATTTTCCTTTGACTCAGATCCATAATGGATCTAAGGTTAGAAAAGATCCCATTCGTTTAGATAACAGAGTAATCTAGAAGCACTTGTATTCCTCTGAATCTTTGGTTTCCGTGTAAACACTGGTTCCTGTCACTCGTTCAGGCTGCAGCTGCATTTCACTCTCAAGATCAGTTATTTGCTTCCCAAAATAGGCTGAGAACAGTAGGAAAGTAGAGTAGGTCAGCACAGCATATGGTTGAACTTACGTGGACAGATGCACTTGAGAGTCATAAGGCAATGAGTTTCCATTGGCTCCTCAGTTATAAATGTAGTATGCGAATGTTCCGGAATTATAGCTGAGGTTGGGGTACATTCAGCAGATGGTCCTTTTCATGAGATTACACATTAATTCTCTGAAGCTATGTTTCTCATTTCATCTCGTCACTGAAATAGGCTGGACATGGAATAGATACTTTTTGCTGTAAGATTCCTTTTAGTGTCATCAATGATGCAGGAGTATTTTTTGGCACATGTGGCTCTGGAATCCTTTTCTTTGGAAAATTTTCAAAGTTAAATACATACATTCCTGCTCTGTGATTCTTCTGGCTTCAGGTTCCGATTCTTGTTGCTCTTTTGATTGATTGTTATTTTAATGACAGGGAATAATAAAAGAATATTTTTGAACTTTTGCATGGTATAAAAAACCCACTCCCATCGAGTCAGTTATGACCCATAGTGACCTACATTGGGTTTCTAAGACTATAAATCTTTACAGAAGTAGATTGCCTCATCTTCCTGCTGCAGAGTTGCTGGTGGGTTTGAACCACTGACCTTCTGGTTAGCATCTGCATGCCTTAACCACTACGCCACCAGAGCTCCTTTTTATTACACATATAAAACAATTTGATATGTCAATGAAGATCTAATCTAAAAGTAAGAGATGCTGCTCTATTAAACCACTGGCCAGCTGCATCTCCACTGCATGGAATCAGCTAGTATTTTTTGCTTGTTCCTTCAATTTGTGTCTCCTAATTTTTGTGTGGTTTACAGGGATGCTTTGCTAAATTTTTCTTTAAAGTCACATTATTTCTAAATCCTACAGGAAACGGTGATATAATCTGGGTGTCTTATTTTGGAAATTGATAACTCAGTTAACTTATGTGTATGTGTGTGTGTTTAAGGAACTTTTATACTTCTTGGGTGTAACACATCTGATTTAACGCATTGCTGTGGAGTCAGCTCTAACTCATGGCAACCTCCTGAGTTTCAGAATGGAATTGTGCTCCATAGACTTTTTGGGTTTGTTTTATTTTTTACCCTTTACTCTCCTCCCATCCCTGGTAGCCAACAAAGAAAGTTTCCTTCCATGTATAAACTTTTCCTTGACTTTTTGCAGTAATGGACTAATACAATATTTGTCCTTATGTGATTGACTTATTTCATTCAGCATAATGTCCTTCAAGTTCATCCACATTATGTGGTGTTTTGCAGATTCTAATTTTTCTTTAAGGTTACATAGTATTCCACTGTGTTTATGTACCACAGTTTATCCATTTCTCAGTTGATGGGCACTTAGGTTGTTTCTGTCTCTTTGCTGCTGTAAATAGTGCTGCAGTGAGAGTGGGTGTGCATATATCTGTTCACTCCATAGAGTTATCAATGGCTGATTTTTTTGGAATTAGATCACCAGGCTTTTTTCTGAGGTGCTTCTAAGTGGGCTGAAACCTCCAACCTTTTGGTCAGCACCACTTTAAGTGCTCTAATCATTTGTACAACCAAGGGGCTCCAAAACATCTGATACCTAATAGTTTCTCCTATTATGCTCCCAATAATTTCTACCTATTCAAAGGACGTTTTAGTCATGGCTGTTTAAGAGCACAGTGTGAAGGTCTACATGGGCACGAAGAGTCAATTGCGGTCCCTTAGCTCTGCCAACAAACACAGAACTCACCATTGTGACTCCCCTGCATTCTCTGGGCTTGTGTGTGTACCTCGTGGCTGGGTCTCTGTGGAATTAAAAACATCTACCCCAGCACCCAGACATGCTGCAATTCAACACCAAACATCATCATATTAATATTTATTTTAAAAGTTTTAGCCTTTTCATACTGCTTTTTTTTCCTAGAAATATATACGTGGGTATGCTCACTTTGTGTTTGCTTTTCTACTACAGACACGGAAGCAGAAAGACAGGCACTAAAAGAAAACGTGTATCCTAAACTGAGAGAATTCTGCAGAGAAAACTATGGAATGGAATTTCAGGTAACTAATACTAATCTAATTTCTGATTATGTAAGTTAAAATACTGTGTTTCTTGTCCTTTTTTTTTTTTTTTTACTCCAAATACAATGTTTTATTCTCCTCTAAATGAGACTCTCCTTTTCTCTCTTTTTTATTTTATTTTAAGAGCTTGTTTTACATTCAACATTACATATACATTTAGTTTCACTCCCCATTTACCATGCCCAAACCTAACCATTCTCCTGTCCTCCCTGCCTAGTAACCCTCCCTCTGTGCCCCTCATGTTTGTGTACTCCTGTTTGACCTTCATTTCCTCATTTTGAATGTTGCCCCTCTGGGGCCCCGTGGTCTATTGCTCTAAAGGATGCATTTCCATAGAGTATGTGGGTCCGTCATCCTGGGTTGAGTGGTCTGCACATACATCTTGTTAACTATTGGGTAGAGAGCCAGCCTCTGGGAGTGAGTTTTATTCCAGGCACAGAATGTATTCCAGGGCCATAGTATTGGTAGTTTCATCAGACTCCATCTGACCAGTAATTTTGGCCATTATTGAGTTTTTGGATTTTGTTCCACGTTTTTCCTCCCCCTGTATCCAGGATCTCCAGATTTGATCCTTTCCTGAGTGGTTGGCATTGGTAGCCAGGCACCATCTAGTTCTTCTGGTCTCGAGGGCCATTGTGTCTTAAGGCTGATTGCTTCCTAATGCCCTTGTTTTTTTGCACTCTTCTTCACTTCTGATGCTAGGAGACCATTAGCTGGGTAGCCACTTGAAAGCTTTTAAGACCCCAGTCACTACTCACCAATGTAGGATGTGGAACAAAGCTTTTATATATTTTGTTGTGCCAATTGAGTCTGGTGCCCTGCAGTACTATGGTCCTGAGATAGTAGATCTGTTGGATCTCTCCCACAGTGTTTAGGTGTCTCTGAGGGATTACTGGATTACTCTTTGTCTGTCTTCTGTTATTTCTGTAAGGATTACAGGTATTCTGTATCACTGGTATCTGTGCAAGATTAGCCTCAGCTGAATCTATCCTTGGTCTAGAGTATACTCCTATTCACTGAACCCATCTGATCCTCTCAGGTGTTTGTGTTTATCTGTAGTCTGGTTTCACTCCTCAATACCATGCGCAACCCTAACCCATTCTCCTCCCCTCCCTGCCTAGTAACCCTCCCTCTGTGCTTCCCAAAATAGGCTGAGAACAGTAGGAAAGTAGAGTAGGTCAACACAGCATATGGTTGAATTTACATCGTAATGCAGTATTGTGGACACATTGGTTGGTATTAACATCTGTTGTCTATCTCTTATGAGCACAATTCAGTGTCCTCCCATTTCCTAATGTTATCATGGTGGTCACAGATCCTTTCTGTATATCCCTCCCCTTACTGACATCAGTGTGTGGTCCCCAACTAGCCCAAAATTAATCCCTCCACTTCCCTCCCCATCCAGGTAATCTACAAAGTGAGTCCCCTTTCACAAGCAAACCGTTCCTTGTCTTTTTACAGTAATGAGCTCATACAGTACTTGTCTTTCTGTGATTGACTTATTTCACTCAGTATAAGGTTCATCCACGTTGTGAGGTGATTTACATATCCCTCATTGTTCTTTAATGTAGCGTAGTATTCCATTGTGTGCATGTACCATAATTTGGTTATTCACTCATCTGTTGATGGGCATTTAGGTTGTTTCCATCTCTTTGCTATAGTGAAATGTGCTGCAATGAACATAGGTGTTCATATGTCTGTTCGTGCACTCTTACCTCTTTAGGATATATTCCTAGTAATGGAATTGCTGGGTCAAATGGTACTTCTATTTTCAGTTTTTTAAGGAAAAGCCATAAAGTTTGCCACAATGGTTGTACAATTTTACGATCCCAGTAGTGCACAAGAGTTCCAATCTCTCTGCAACCTTGGAAGCATTTGTTATTTTCTGAGCTGTTGAACATTGCTATTATTGCTGGGGTGAGATGATATCTCATTGTTGTTTTGATTTGCATCTCTCTAATGATTAATGATCATGAGTATTTTCTCATGTGTTTATTGGTTGCCTGTATATCTTTGGTGAATTGTCTGTTCAAGTCTTTTGTCCATTTGTGAATTGGGTTATTTGTCTTTTTGGTGTTGAGGTGTTGAAGTTTTCTATGGATTTTGGAGATAAGTCTTTTATCAGATATATCATAGACAAATGTTTTCTTCCAATCTGTAGGTTCTCTTTCTAACCTTTTAACGAAGTCTTTCGATGTGCATAAGAATTTAATTTTTAAAAGGTCCCAGTCATCTAGCTTCTCTCCTACCTCCTGTGCATTCTAGGTTATGCTTAATAGTCTATTTACACCATAAATTACGAGATCCCAGATTTGCCCCTATTTTATCTTTGATCAATTTTATAGTTTTTGGATTTTACATTTAAGTCTTTGATCCAGCTTGAGTTTGTTTTTGTGTTTGGGGTGAGGTATGGGTCTTGTTTCATTTTTCTACAGGTGGATATCCAGTTTTGCCAGCACCATTTGTTAAAGAGGTTGTCTCTTCCCCATTTAATGGGTTTTGGGCCTTTGTCAAAGATCAGCTGTCCATAGGTGGATGGGTCTATATCTGGACTTAAGAT
>NW_006921986.1:3055816-3057324 GCF_000298275.1 Orycteropus afer afer | reverse complement strand
TTTTTTTTTTTTTTTGTTTATGTGGTGGATTACATTGATTGATTTTCTGAGGTTTGAACCACCCTTGTTAACCTGGTATGAATCCTACTTGGTCCGGGTGTATTAATTTTTTGATATGTTGTTGGATTCTGTTGGCTGGGATTTTGTTAAAGACTTTTTGCATCTATGTTCATGAGGGATATTGGTCTGTAGTTTTCTGTTTTAGTGGTGTCTTTCCCTAGTTTTAGTATTAGTGTTATGGTTGCTTCATAAAATGAGTTTGGGAGTATTCCATCTTTTTCTATGTTCTAGAATAGCTTCAGTAGCATAGTTGTCAACTCTTTTCTGAATATTTGATAAAATTCTCCAGTGAAGCCGTCAGGGCCAGGACTTTTCTTTGTGGGAAGTTTTTTATGACCTGCTCAATTTCTTCTTTTGTTATAGTTCTGTTCAAGTATTCTATCTCTGAGCAGGATAGTTTAGGTAGGGCTTGTGATTCTAGAAACCTGTCCATCTCTTCTAGGTTCTCAAATCTGTTGGAGTACAGTTTTTCATGATATTCTGTATCTTTTTTATTTCAGTTGATTCTGTTGTGATGACATCCTTTTCATTTACAATCCTTGTGATTTGGATCTTCTCTTTCTTTTCTTTTGGTAGATCTGCCAATGATTTATCGATTTTATTAATCTTTTTGAAGAACCAGCTTTTTGTTTTGTTGATTTTCTTTGCTTTTTCTGTTTTGTTTTCTGCTTCATTTATTTCTGCTCTGATCATTATTATTCCTTACTTCTAGATACTGTAGGATTATTTTGTTGTTCTATTTCTAGTTGTTGGGGTTGATGAGTTAGAGTGTTGATTTTGTCTCTTTCCTCTTTTTTGATGTATGCATTTATTGCTATGAACTTTCCTCTGAGTACTGCTTTTGCTGTGCCCCATAGGTTTTGATATGATGTATCTTCATTCTCATTTGTTTCTAGGAATTTTTTTATTTCAGTTTTTCTTTCTTCTATTACCCAGTAGTTTTTGAGCAGTGAATGGTTTAACTTCCACATGTTTTCCTTGATCTTCCTATTATTAATTTCCAATTTTATAGCATTGTGATCTGAGAAGATGCTTTGTAGTGTTTCAGTGCTTTTCAATTTATTGACACTTTTTTTTTTTTTTTGTGATTTGGGTGAAGATTTACACAGCAAATTCACTTTCCATACAGCAGTTCACATATACTTTCTCTCATGTCATTGACCACAGTTTACCACAATGCAACAGCTCCCCTCCCACATCCTCCCCATAGTTACCTCTTCCCAGTGTCTATCCCTCCATACACTCCTGCCCCCTCAGCTGTCTCCCTGTGCATAAGCAGCCCTTCTTTCTCCCATGATTGTTCTCTCCAAAGAGTGTATCTACTTAAGGTAAATGTTCAACTCATATGCCTGTATTTTGTTTGGCTGGAAATCACAGGTGTGGGTTCAATTCCAGACCTGAAGGGCAGCTAGGGGCCATAGTCTCAGTGGTTCCACCAGGCTCTATCA
>NW_006921986.1:3054339-3055696 GCF_000298275.1 Orycteropus afer afer | reverse complement strand
AATTTTTCTGGTCTCATAGTTGTATAGGCTGCAGATGGGATGGTGTACCAGTCGCTAGGACTAATTGTTTCCATGAATTTTGGCTTTCTTCATTCTTCTTTGCTCTGGATGAAGAGAGACCCATCGTTGCATCTAGATGGCAGCTTGTTAGCTTTTAAGATCCCAATCACTACTCACCAAAGTAGGAGGAGGAACAATGTTTTGTATAGTATGTTATGCCAATTGAGCTTGATTATTGACGCTTGTTTTATGTCCTAACATATGGTCTATTCTGGAGAAGGATTCATGTGCACTGGAGAAGAATGTGAATTGTGTTTTTGTTGGGTGGAATGCTCTGTATATGTCTATGAGGTCGAGTTGGTTGATTGTATTGTTGAGTTCTTTTGTATCTTTGTTGAGTTTTCCTCTAGTTGACCTGTCACTCTTTGAAAGTGGTGTGTTAAAGTCTCCTGCTACTATTGTAGAGTTGTCTATTATCCCTTTTAATTCAGTTAATATTTGCTTCACGTATTTTGGAGCACTTTCATTGGGTGTGTAAATGTGTATTGTCATAATATTTTCTTTGTCAATTGACCCTTTCAGCATCATACAGTGTCCTTCTTTGTCTCTTATGATGTTTTTCACCTTAATGTCTATTTTATCAGAAATTAATATTGCCACTCCTGCTCTTTTTTGATTACCATTGGCTTGGTATGTTTTTTTCCCATCCCTTCACTCTTAATTTATTTTTATCTGTGTGTCTAAGGTGGGTCTCTCGTAGGCAGCATATCGATGGGTCTTCTTTTCTTATCCAGTCTGCCACTCTCTTTCTCTTGATTGGTGCATTTAGTCCTGCAAAAACGGCAAGGAGGCCACATGTTCTGACCTCCTCTAACCCTACAAGAGGAAGACAGGATTACCAGCAGTAACCCAAAGCCTATTCCTACAAGGCCAGACATGCTGCCTTCCTCCAGCCCTTTCACCAACCATTCCGCCCAAAGCATCCACCACCTCTTCTGGGTTCAATAATTCACTGCAGTGGCCACACAAAGCTCACAGATTACAGGGTTTATTAGGGAAGCACCAGGCTACAACTCAAGTTCAGGAAGAACGCTCAGTCTCTCTTCCAGCCCACCGTCCCGCAGCCAAGAGTCTCTCACAGTCTCTTTCCCAGCAGGGCTGGTCCTTGGTGTCTCACTCAACAATGCGTGTCTCTTGCGTCTCTTTCCCAACAGCACGTGTCTCCTTCAGGAACGCATGTCTCTTTTGGCAGCACGTCTTCCTCCACCAGCAGTCAGAGAGAGTTCTGCCTCTAGGAGGCCTCCTTTTGAGCTTGGCAGGGTGGTCAAACTAGCCAATCATAGCATCAGAGCTCTAA
>NW_006921986.1:3046905-3053384 GCF_000298275.1 Orycteropus afer afer | reverse complement strand
TCCTGGCAGCTCTCAAACTTTTTCTTTGTCTTTGGTTTTGGAGAGTTCAATTATAATATGCCTTGGTGTTTTTCTCTTGGGATCTATCTTGTGTGGGGTTCTATGAGCTTCTAAGACTAATATCTTTTCTTCCTTCATTATATGGGGGAAGTTTTCTGTTAGTAGGTCTTCCACAATTTTATAGGTGTTGTTTTTCACCTCTTCTTCTTCTAGAATTCCAGTGAGTCTTATGTCATTTCTTTTCATGTCATCCCATATAACTCTTAGGTTCTCTTAATTTCTCTTAAATCTTTGTTCTGATTTTTCTTCATAGAGGCTGGTGTCAAGGGATTTGTCTTCTAGTTGTGATATGTGTTCTTTTGCCAGTTCTATCCTACTCTTTTGTGCTTCTACTGCATTGTGTAATTCTGTAATTTTGGTATTCATCTTATGGATTTCTAACTGCTGTTTTTTGTATGAGTTCTGATTGTGCATTAGTTTTGTAATTTTGTACCTGAGTGATTTTCCTGAGTTCCTCTGGGGAATTGTCTGTGTTCTCCTTGCTTCTGTTTGGGGTTTCCTTAGGCTCTTGTAAAGCTCTATAAACATATCTTCTAAATTCCTTCTCCGGTCATTCTATTGCCTCCTCTTCCTCCATGTTCAGTGAGACCTTTGTTTGTGGTTTTGCTTCTAATCCCTTGTCCTGTTTTTATTATTATTATTATTATTATTATTATTATTATTTGATTTGAGGTTGCCTGTTGTTTCCTAGACATTTTGAGGTTGTCTTTAACTGTTGCTTATGTATTAATTTGTTTTGTGTTGTTTTATGATTTAATGTTTTGAAAAAATGGAGCTGGTGCATTTTATTTTTTTAGTTATTAATTCAGATATGCTGGGTTGCTCTGCAGTTTTCTTTGTGATGATGGAATCACTGTGTGCAATGTGGATATGGGTCTCTGTTTGTTGCAAGGAGGGTTTAGAATTCAAACCAGAAAGTATTATGGTGTTTGAATGTGATTTCTTCTATTGGATGAGTGAGATTATTGGCTAAGAAGGTGAGAGCAGAAGATTGAAAGAAGGAAAGCTCCCTGTTGCTAGGGGCAGTTCCTAGGGCTGTGAGTGGGCTGCTGGTGATGATGTTGTAGTGTTAGTCACAGGCCCACTGTTATTCACACAGGCCAACAGTTCAAGTTCAGCAAAGACTCCAGTTGTTAGGAGGTTGCCATTTTCTGCCAGGCTCAGACACATGCAAAAACCTGCTCTCAAGGCCCCTCTGTGCCCAAAAGCCAACTCAAGACAAGTACGCATCTCCATGATCCGCTGTAGTAGTTCTTCTCTGGGCCTGCCCACTTGCAATGCCAAAGATCCACTCAGTTTCAGTGGCATTGGAGTCAGGGTAGTGCCCGCTCGCACCCAGTATTCCCAGTATTACTGATAAAGTCAAATGCAGGCCCCTCAGTGCCAGAAAGCTGACCCAAGCCTGTTCAGTGATCCACTGCGGGGCATCTCCATGGGCCTGCCTTCCTGCAGCATCAGTGGACTCTGTACCCAGGTTTCAGCAGCACTGGGAGTGCCTCCTCGCACACAGCTGACCCAAGTTACTGATAAAATCAGTGCTGAAGGTGTATCATTGGACTGATCGCTGGTATGCTGGTGTGATGTGTCTTCTTTATTAACCCAGGGAGGTTTCCAATGGCCTTTCTTGTCTTCCTGTCAGCACTCCACAGGTTAGATCTCCTGTTACTTTTATTTTTTTTCTCTTGTCCCTTTCTCCTTTCTAATCCTACTCCCCTGAGTTTGGTGCACTGACTCAGTGAGCTCTTCAGAGCACCAGAATCCCTAATTCCAACTGCTATACCTGGTTTTTCAGGCACTAAGATGCTAGAGGGAAATAGCATGGTGATTACTGATGAGACTCCATTTTGAAACCCTGTTTCTTGTTGACTTAGGTGCTATAAAAGACAAGTTTGAGCCTTCAGTAGTTTCATTTCTGTAATCTAAGCATGGGTAGGGGATTAGAAAATGGAAACAAAATTTTTAGCCAGTTTGATTCTTTGTACTTTTATGGTCTGATTTTCTGATCCTGCATGATCTTGGTATATCTTTTTCTTAGAAGCATGTTTGTTTGCTATTTTTACAATATCTACCACTACCAAAAATGGTGAAGATTGCAGAGCAATGGCCTTTAAGATACAGTCACTGGAATTGGTTGCATCTGAAAAATGGGACAAACATTTTTTAAAATAATACTGTTTTCAGTGAGGGTTTATGCAGCAGTTTAGGTTCCCACTAAATTACTTCTACACAGATTTCTCACATAACAATATCGTCTTTATTTCCATTCTGGCTGTTCCACTTCCATTAATCTAGTTTTCATGCCCCCTTACAGTCCCACCTTTGTTTTTAAAGTAATTGTTGACATTTTGAGAGACTTTTTTAAAAAATGTAATTGTGATTTGAGTGGAAGTTTACAAAGCTAATTGGTTTTTCCACTCAACATTCATACACATTTTGTTTTGTGACATGGATTGCAAGTCCCACAATGTAACATCATACTTCTACTTCTCCCTGTGTTTCCCATTTCGACTTGTGCTTCTTTCCTATCACTGCCTTCTGAGCTTTATCCCTGGGCAAAAGATGCTCTTTTGATCTCATATGGCTGATTGTTCTAAGGAGCACATATCCCTCTAGTGTTACTGTTTACCTTATAGGCCTATCTGTTGCTTAGCTGAAAGTTGAACTACTTGGCTGTGTTCAGCTTCAGGCTTGAAGGATGTCTAAGGGCCATAGTTTTGGGGGTTCCACCAGTCTCTATCAAACCAGTAAGCCTGGTCTTTTTTATGTTTTGAGTTTTGTTCTACATTTTTCTTCCATTTTATCAGGACTTCCTATTGTAATTCCTTTCAGAACAGTCAGCAGTGGTAACTGGGCACCATCTAGTTCTTATGGACCAACTTTTAAAAAAAGTATTTCCTTTAAGCAGCTGTCCAGTGCCTGCCTTCTATCTTACCTTTTTGTTTTTATTTGCTTTGTAGAATGTCTTTTTCCTGACCATTATGGGGCTTTATCATTAACGCCAAGAAAAATTACATTAGCCTTCTCAATGCATAGTAACTCTGCATATCATTGACAAACACCCTGACATTTTTATACACCATTGATTTTGCCCCCTAAGTAAGCACTGAAAACACTGGGCATGGTTTGGACATCTAAAAATTGAAAAAGTAAATGGTTCCTTCAATAGATAATATTATTTGGTTAGAGTTTTTCAGCTTCATTTACAATGTAAACCTAAATTCTTCAGTGCTATTTCAAGTACATATTTACATTATCAAGTGATAAATATATAATATGGGCCTAAGGTATAAGAGTGCAAGAGTGCACCACTGTCGGCAGAATAAAATGTCATCCTTCATTTCGTTCCATCTAGATAAATGTTTTATATTGATATACCTCATGATGCCTTCTAATATGATGTATAAAATAATAGTCTCTGAATGGCTGCAATCCCAATGCGTACTGTCAGTCAGCAACAGGTCGTTATGACATACATATCGAATAGTTACTCATAAGTCACCATTTACTTGATAAATTGTGAACCTCATTTAAATGCCTTGTCATGAATTCAGCATTACCTTCTCCGAGCAATCTGGTTCCTCTGATAACAGGGTCTCAATTGTTACAGAACATACAATCTGTCAGTATTCCCAACGATTTAGCCTTTCCTTTGGGACTCTGCTACTATAGGGGAAGAAATATGTTTGGACATATATCAATCCAATCTTTGAGTTAGTTTTGCTTTGTATCATTTTTATCAATAGTGGAAGAAAGTCTTTGAACTGAGGAACAACCTCCAAAAAAACGTGGTATTAACTAGGGTTAGCTGAGGGAAAAAAAAAATGTATATTTTCTAAATTATAGATGGACACAGCAGAGGACAGAGAAAGCCAGAGCAAAATGGAAAGACCACAAGGCCCATAGGATAAATTGATGGCAAAAAACATTCCAGACAGGGGTACTGAATAATCAGACATTGGGCAGCAGTGGAAATGACGAAAGCACAGAAGACTCAGAATTGAGCCAGAGCACTTACTGGAAGTGAGTTCAATCTTGTAAATGGTGATGATAACAGGTTAAAAGTCTGAGGTTGTGTTTGTTGTGGGCTCTCAAATCATGATGATGCAATGCACATAGAAACAAAATACTGCCTAGTCCTGTACCAACCCAAGATGGGACTATTGTAGTCCATAGGGTTTTCATAGGCAGATTTTCTGAAGTAGGTCACCAGGCCTTTCTTCCTACTCTGTCTTACTTTGGAAGCTCCAGTAAAACATGTTCAGCATCATAGAAGCACACAACCACCACTGGCAGATGGATGCTGGCTGCACGTCAACTGCTTTGGCTAGAAATTGAATCTAGATCTCCCGCATGGAAGTTGAGAATTCTACCACAGAACCACCATCGACTTCATGGTTGTGTTTAGAATAAAATAAAATATGCAAGGTTGCACCTGCTTCCCAGTTCTAAGCTTAGCAGGTGCTCAAATATATGCGTGAATCTTCTAACAGTATACTATTTTCATGTCATCTTTTATGGTAGATTGATTATAGATCTCCCTGAGGATATGTTTTTAGAAAGACATTCACTTTCTTCAACTACAACAAAATTTTGCTGCCTGAGCTTCATGAAAAACAAATTTACCCACACACTATTCTAGATGTCACCTTAGGTTGTGCATTGAAACCGGGAGAAATTAATTTACAATAGTTACCTAAACATACCAATCTGTCTCATGTCTTCTTGCCTTTGCTATGCTCATCTCTCCACCTAGAATGCTTTTCAATCTGATTCTTCCCCTGCTTCACCTCTTAGCTCCTACTCATCCTTAAGACTTTCCCTATCTAAAGTCAATTTGTGCCCTTCTCCTCCTCCCCACTGCCTAGCAGCTTTGTTGACCTCCTTTTGGTTCTTTGAACACTCCAAACCCAGTCCCACTTAAGGCTATTGCCCTGTCTGTTCCCTGTGTCAGGAATGATCACCCTCTCATCTTACATGGTTGATATCTTATTGTCCCTCATGTCTTCACTGAAAGGCTACTTTTTTCAAAGATGCGTCCTTAGAAACTCCATTTAAAGTAACTACCTACATTCTCCATCTATTCCCCCATTTTAGTTCCTTGCATAGGAGGCATCACCATCCCACCGAGCCACTCCTCGGGAGGAGGGTGGACAATCTACTTCCATACTGATACTGCCTCGGAAACCCAAGGAGGGGTCGCTATGAGTCGTCAACCACAGTGAGTTTGGTTTGGAGTTTGGTTTTGAGTTTGGTTTTGTGGTAGTTATATTTGTGTGTCAACTTGGCTGGGCCTGGTTGAGGGGCTGGGCAGCTGAGGGTAGTTATTCCCTGTTATGAGACTGGCAATCATCTCCATGGTGGGATCTACCACAAGCAGCTGAGTAACTGCCTTTGGGATGTGGTCTGCTTCCTCTATACAAGGAGAAGGCTTGGGAACGGTCTCTAGCCTATGGCACGCTTGGACCCTGCGTGTAGCCATGTCATTGCTTCAGCAGCCTGCTATTCTCTGCCGACCTTGGGACTTAACAATGGACTTAAGTTAATGGCCTGCCATGTGGTTTGATAATATTGGGACTGTGCCTTTTTACTTATCAACCTTGTAGCTTCTCAGCCTCAGCAGCCAGCAGCTGTCTGAGTGAAGAAATGCCTCTAGCTCCACTGGGCTGGGAGCAGGAGGATGAGCTGGACCCCAAGGTTGAGGGGCTTTTACCCTGCCCCTAGAGCCTGGCACTTTGAACTTGGACTTAAAGCCTCCATATTGTAAGAATAAAGTCCTGTTTGTTAAGGCCATCACATTGGTGGTATATTCTTGTCAGAGTGGCACTGGGTAAGCAGAACAGGTTTATTCATGTATTGACTTGCTTATTGTCTTTCTCCCATTAGATTGTAAGTTCCACAACAACAGGGACTTGTCTACCTTCATGACAGATACATTATTCTTACCTACAGTCTCCAAAAATAGCCAAGCTCACTGCCATCAAGTCAATTTCAACTCATAGTGACCCCTTTGTGTTTCCAAGGCTGTACATTTTTATGGAAATAGATTGCCTCATCTTCCTCTCATAGAGCAGCTGGTATATTTGAACCACTGACCTTCTGGTTAGTAGCCAAATGTCTTAACCAATACACCACTAAGCTCCTGTTTACCTAGATTAATGACTGACAATTAAAACACTCAGTAAGAATTTGTTGAATGAATCAATCAATCCCTGCCTATGCAAAAATCTTCAACAAAATCCTAGCCAATAGACTGCAACAACATATCAAGAAAATCATTCATTATGACCAAGTGGGGTTCATATCAGGTATGCAAGGATGGTTCAACATTAGAAAAACAATCAACATCCTTCACCACATAAATAAAAGAAAGGAGAAGAACCACATGATCATATCAATTGATTCAGAAAAGAATTTGGTAA
>NW_006921986.1:3023056-3024343 GCF_000298275.1 Orycteropus afer afer | reverse complement strand
ATGGTACTTTCAGTATTCTTTGCCAAGGCCACAACTCAAAAACATCAACTCTTCTCTGGTCTTCCTTATTTTCCAGCTTTCACATGCATATGAGGCTACTAAAATACTGTGGCTTGGGTTAGATGCACCTTAGTCTTCAGAGACATCTTTGCTCTTCAGCACTTGAAAGAGGTCTTTCGCAGCCAGTTTACCCAGTGCAACACAACTCTGATTTCTTGACTGCTGCTTCCATTGGTGTTAATTGTAGATCCAAGTAATGTGTAATCTTTGACAACTTCAATCTTTTCTCCATTTATCTTAATGGTCCAGTTGTGAGGATTTTCATTTTCTTTATATTGAGGTGTAATCCACATTGCAAACTGTAGTCTTTAATCTTCATCAGTAAATGCTTCAAGTCATCCTCACTTTCAGCAAACAAAGTTGTGTTGTCTGCATGTTGTAGGTTGTTCATGAATCTTCCTCCAATCCTGATGGTGCGGTCTTCTTCATATAGTCTAAGTTCTTGGATTATTTGCTCAACATAGAGATTGAATAAGTATGGTGAAAGGATACAACCCTGACGTACTTCCTTCCTGATTTTAAACCATGCAGTATCCCCTTGTTCTTTTCGAACTACAGCCTCATGTAGCTGGTCTATATACAGGTTCCTCATAAGCACACTTAAGTGTTCTGGAATTCCCATTCTTCTCAATGTTATCCATACTTTTTTATGATCCACACAATCAAATGCTTTTGCATAGTCAACAAAACATGAGTAAACATCTTTCTGGTATACTTTGCTTTCAGCCAAGATCCATCTGACATCAACAGTGATATCCCTCTTTCCACGTCCTCTGTACCCAGCTTTCATTTATGGAAGTTCTCTGTCAATATACTCCTGCAACCGTCTTTGAATTATCTTCAGCAAGATTTTACTTGCATGTGATATTAATGATATTGTTCGATAATTTCCACATTCTTTGGGATCACCTTTCTTTGGAATGGATCTCTTCCAGTCAGTTGGCCAGGTAGCTATCTTCCAAATTTTGGGGCATAGACAAGTAAGTGCCTCCAGTGGTATCCATTTGTTAGAACATTTCAATGGATATTCTGTTGATTGCTGTAGCCTTGTTTTTCGCCAATTCCTTCAGTGCAGCTTTGACTTCTTCCTTCAATACCATTGGTTCTTGACCATATGCCACCTCCTGAAATGGATGAACATTGACCAATTCTTTTTGGTACAGTGATTCTGTGTATTCCTTCCATCTTACCTTGATATTTCCTGCATCAGTCAATATTTTGCCCATA
>NW_006921986.1:3009907-3022671 GCF_000298275.1 Orycteropus afer afer | reverse complement strand
TTTGGCTCTTATGGATTTGTTTAAATTTTCTTCAGTGTCAACTTGAACTTGCATTTGAGCAATTGATGGTCTGTTCCACAGTCAGCTCCTGGCCTTGTTTGGTTGAAAATTTTGGGTTTCTTTAGCATCTCTTTCCACAGGCTGATTAGTGGAGAATTAATATCCATTTCCCATTGGATGTGGTAACATATAAAAAGAAGATAGGAAAAAAAAATAAAGAATAAAGAGAATTGAGAAAAACTAGAGAAGAAGAAAAAGGGGGTGGTTTCTATCCTGACTGTCTCAGCATTCTAGTGGATCCATCTTGGTCAGTTCCCAACCCTAAGAAAAGATCCAAACAGGTCATCACCATGGTTCAGAAGAAAGATAGCAAGAAGCACAGGAGGCTAGCAAGGAGAGCTGTTCCATTTACATGCACAGGATGCTGGAGCAGGTACAGCCAGACACTGGCATTTGGTCCAAGGCTGTGGGCACCAAGAACTCCTTCGTCAGTGACGTCTTTGAGTGTATTTGCCAGTGAGGCCTCCTGTCTGGCTCACTATAAGAAGCGCTTGACCATCATCTCCTAGGAGGTGCAGACAGCCAGGTGCCTGCTGTTGCCTGGGGAGAGAGCACCAAATCCTCATCAACTACACAGCTCTAAGTGAAGTGCTTCGACCACAGTCACACAACGGAACCAGGGACCCTTTTCAAAAAGGAGCATACAGCCTCATGTAGCTGTGACATTGGTTCATTTGGGATTATGAAGGACCCAGGATGAATGAGTGAGGCGCAAGTTTTAAAATAAAGCTAGGCTGCTTGTTGCAGAAGAAGAAAAAAGAAGAAAAGTGGAGGTAGATGAAAAGAAAGATCAGTAAAAAATGAAAGCAGAACAAAAAGAGGGACAAATGAACAGAAAAAAAAAAAGAAAAATTGGGAAGAAGAAAAGGAAAAAAGTGAGAAAAAGAAGGGGAAAAATAAGGAAGTTGAGGAGGAGAGACTTTTGTAGTTATAGTCAGCTGGCAGCCCTGGAATCAGGCAGTTTTGGTACAAACCACTGATCCACCAGGGTGTGGGCCCACAAAGGTGAAAGAACCTGACCCAAGTGGGCATCTCCAAGAGAGGAGGCTGCAGGAGTGCACCTCTTGTGCTCAGCATGGGAAAGATCAGCCAGTGGTGTAAGCACAGGAAGGGAGAGCCACAGCCTCCAGGTGTATTGGGAGTGAACTGCTGATGGTGGCTAGGCTGTAGAGGAGGTGGTCAGCGGATCCACGCAGGACTTCCCTAGCCACCGGCTTGGTGGTGGCAGGGAGAGGTTTTGCCCCATTCACTGAGAAGCTGTGCTTTTTCGGAGCTTAGCATTTGCTATTTACTGGTGTGGGTCTGGTACACTTAAGGACACACACAGCTGTTTATCCAGCTCCTGCCCAGAACCTAGTGAAAGGCTGCCTTGGCGCTAGCTTCTCCAACCCCTATGGTTCCCTATAGGCCTTGCTCCTTGCAGAGGTGGGAGGTGCCTGGTGCAAGTGGGTGCCTCTGAGAGGCGGCTGCCAGAGGTGGGCTTCTTGTGTTCAGTGTGAAAAAGATTTATCAGTGCTTCAGGCACTCAGCAGGCGAGCTTCAGCCTCTGACTTTTTGGTATAGGCAAGTTGTTGGGGGTGCCTGGGCTGACATGGAGGTGGCTGGGGATCCGGGCAGGTAAGGATGGGGCTACTCTAGCTACTATGTTAGTGTATATGGAAAGAGTATTTACCCCTAGGCCCAAAGAAGGTATGTATTTGTTAGATCTGATAGTGTAGTTCCCGCAGCGATTCACTGGGGTAAGTCTGCCGACCTGCTGGCTTTGCCCAGCCATTTCTCCAGCTCTTGCCCAGATTCAATCAAGCAACAGGCCATTCTGAGCCTAGTTTCTCCAACCTCCCCAGCACAGGCTGTTGCCTCATGTAGGTCCTCAGCCCAAACTGCTTGTGTCTGCTGCTGGTGGTGTTTCACTCCTTTGCCCTGCTTCCTTCCTGGCTGCCTGTGCCACTGCTCACTGACCCGCTTCCCTGTACGTTCTTTTCTCAGCTCCCTCATGTGTTCTGCTCCCTTTGAATTCCCCCATCTATCTGTCTACACTATGTCTTTATCATCATATGGAGTTTTGAATTCGTTTTTTCCTTGTACACTTCGGCTTTAAAGGGCAACCCTTCAGCTTCATCCAGTTCCAGCTGCTTTTCTCTCCCCAATCACTGACACTCCATCTCCCTTTCCAATCAGTGTTCAGTCTAATTCTTTATCCTCTCATTTGATGCTCATAATTCCAGGATCATTATTTGTATCTGTTTCACTTGGTTGTTCCACGTCTCTGTTGTAGAGGGATTGGGTAAAGTGTGTTAACAGGATGCCATCTTGTTTCCACCTCTTCCAAATCTTAAATTAACAGGCCTTGGCTTAGTGAGTGCCATTTGTTACCTTTTACAGCTTTGCTAAATAAAGCTTTTTAAAAACAATTCCCTGATATGCCCTTGCAGTGAAGTGTAACGAATTGATCTCAGAACAGGACCTCCCTTGCGTTGGCCTAGCTCTTTTCCTCCACTCTGACATGCAGCTGTTAGTTTCCTTGGGGTATAGGGAAGTGTGAGAATGGAACCCACAGCTCTTGCCAGCAGGAGGATCTTGCCCATGTCCGCTTTCTGCTTCAGGATGGCATTTGATGTCACCTGAATGCACCAAAGTAATGGATGCCTCTGAGGCCCCTTTGGTCTGAGAGCTGTTCTTTTCTTGAGGCTCTGTCTCCTTATGTTTCCCATTGCCAGCATGCCTGTAGGGTGAGACCTATCCACCTGGCTTTCTTCCTCCTCAAGTCCCCTATTAGAGCATTACCTTCTCCTTGAGCTATTGCCTGTGTGTGAGTAGTCCCCATGCCAGCATCTCCAGCTTTCTTTCCTCCATAGTTCCAGAAGGATAATTCTGTGGTTTTTGAATATTTGTTGTTGTCATTGTTAGGTGCTGTTGAATCATCTCCGATTCGTAGCAACCTTGTGTACAACAGAACAAAACACTGCCCAGTCTTCATGAAGATTGCCAGCTTCATGATCCTTGCCATACCTGAGCCCATCATTGTAGCCACTGTGTCAATCCATCTTGTTGAGGGCCTTCCCCTTTTACGTTGACCCTCCACTTTACCAAGCGTAACATGCTTTTCCAGAGAACGGTCCCTTCTGACAACATTACCAAAGTAGGTGAGACGAAGTCTGGCCATTCTCACTTCCAAGGAGCATTCTGGCTTGAACATTATTATGTCTAAAATAGAACTCACTCCCTTTCCCTTTTTGTCAGTTGCTACTCTTTCCTGTCCTCCAGGCTTTAATGTGTTGACGTACAGTGTGCCCTTCACCCTTTCAACTTCGACCCAAGCTGCCACTATTCTTGTTGATTCATCTGTCACATCTGATTCATCTCACCTTCTCTTCTGTTTCACAAGTCTCTCTTTATTCAGGCCTCTGCTTTTTAATAGCTGAGTGACTGTGGCAGCCTTCTCCTGATCTTTTCCTACCCTTAGCATTTTTGTGTTTTCTCCATACTACACACAGCTGCTCAAATAATCTTCCTTGAACAATATTTGTCATAGTCCGTTTATTCTAAGATGTACATTTTTCCACATTTTTACATCTCTGAAATCAGTATTCATCTTATAACTAAATGTGTGTCATCATGTAATTGGCACTGTGTTTCTTTTACAGTAGTACATAAAATTACTGGAGCAGCCTACAATAGATGGTATTTTAGATTCAATGAAATGCAATGCATTATATCATTTGTGAGTGTGGTGGAAACAGCATGAATTTTTCAGTCATGGAGCCTAGGGCTCACATCCTGGATATTCGCATTGCTATTCTGATGATTTTGGACAAATTACTTGACCTCCTTAACACATAGTTGATTCTTCTGTAAAATGAATGGGATAAAATATACGTTGCAGGATTGTTATGAGATTTGAATGAGATAACACAAAGTGCTAAAGTGTAGGGCACTTGGAAGTTTGTCAGCGAATGGTAACTTTTTTCCATCCTTCACATTTTTAGTTCTTTTTCCTGATCAAGAACCTCATGTAATGAAATTATTCACATGCGTTTTTCTTTTGCCCTTCTGAGTGTGGTAAAAGACCTGTGTGCTGAGGCCTGCTTAATGTCTGGTACAGAAGGAATGCAAATGGGAAGACTGTTTAGGAAATAATCATTGGCACACATACAAGATAGGATTATGCAGCAAGGCAAAAGCTTTGGAAGTCAGGCTATTTGCTTGAAAGAGTCTTTCTCTATATTCTTTCATGCACCTTCTTACGTGGATCAAAAGATACTGTGTGACTCTGCCCCTTGGGATCTAATATGAAGAGAAAAGACCCCAGTTCGTCAGTGAGGCAGAGCCAGAACCTGCCCCATTTGGTCTCTAGGAGTAGGCAGAAGGCAATACAAAGAGAGAGGCAGGAGGGAGAGTTTGACCGAGGTCGACAGAGTTGCTTTCTCCTTCCCTCTCTCTGGCCTTTGCTTCAGAAACAGTGAAGTGGAGGTAATACCAAGGGCATCTGCCTCTGCTCTCTCCTTTCCAGTGCAGTCGCCATCAAATCGATTCCAACTCATGCCAACCCCCTGTGTGCCAGAGCAGCTCTGTGCTCCGTAGGGTTTGCGTGGCTGATTTTTCAGAAGTGGGCCACCAGATCTTCGTTCTGAGGTTCCTCTGAGTGGACTCAAACCTCCAACCTATCAGTTAGCAACCAAGTTTGTTAACAGTTTGCATTTCTGGAAATAGATACTCTCAGAACTCACCCCTTCCCACACTGGGCATGCCCTCATGAAGGTTATGGCAGCAAGATATAATAAGGTTTATTAACATTCCCAGATTAACCTCAGTTGCCCTATGTCAAATACGGTGATCAGAGCACCACTTCCAGTCCCCATAGCAGGAAGTGATGACCACAGAAAAGGCCAGGAGTGAATGAGTTAGATGGAGGATGGAGCAAATGTGAGCTCTCCATCCAGGAGAGGTGAGGTTGGGCAGGGTCAGCTGCAGAGCAACACTAGGCTCTGACCCAGTGGAGAGGGAAAGGCCAGTCCATAGCTTATCCCCATCCCAAACCCAGCCATAACTGCCAGCAACCACACAGAGAGTGGGCATCACCTGGGCACTGTATCCCAGAGATTTATTATTTCTCTTTAGGACATGAGATCACTACACATCTCACAGAAGAAAACAGGAAAATGGAGAAACCTTTTGTGAAACTGGGCATCTTGATCCAAAAAAGAAGGATCACAAAATCATCCAGTTGCTGTGGAGTCAATTTTAACTCATAGCGACCCATGTGCATCAGAGTAGCACTGTGTGCCGTAGGATTTTCAATGGCTGATTTTTCTAAAATAGATGAACAGATATTTCTTTCTAGGTGTCTCTGGACTTGAACCACCAACCTTTCAATTACCAACTGAGTGCTTTAAATGTTTGCAACACTTAGGGACTCCTAAGCACTAAATAAACCAAAACCAAACCAAACTCACTGCCATTGAATTGATTCTGACTCATAGCAACCCCCATTGGATTTCCAAGGCTGTAAATCTTTACAGAAGCAGACTGCCTCATCTTTCTTTCATGAAGCAACTGGTGGGTTTGAACCACCAACATTTTGGCCAGCAGCTAAATGCTTTCACCACTATACAACCAGAGCTCCTTGAGCACTAAATTAAAAGTCCTTAAAAACATCAGTTCAAAAGAAAAAAGAAAAAATTCAGTTCAGAATAACGTTTAACCTGGATGGAACTAAAGTTCACTTTATCCTGCTAACCATATGGTGGAGACTTGTGCAGGAAGTCTCACAGACAAAATAAGCTACATTTTCTGTGCAAATCAAAGGTGCAGGTTAAGTTGAATTATGGGAGTCTGCACTTTAGCTTGGTCTTACTAATAATTAGTGAGTTGAACAATTGATTCTTCTCACTATGAAGTCCATCAATTGTACCTGCCAACTTTTCCTCCATGGTTTCTTACTTCCCCCACCTCAGCTTCCTGTTTTGCCAGGTCCAGTCTCCTCTGTACACATCCTCCTTTCTCCCTACTGTCTGCTTGTTCTGGATTTCAAAATGCAGTGTGCCTCCTGAGTTACCAAAATGCATGAATAGCTTTATAATTGACAGGATTTGTTGTGATACGCTTGCTCTTTTCTCCACATTGTCAACTAATCGCCCTTTTCCATTTTCTATTAATCAAATATGTGCTGCTTGCTAAATTGAAATTCATATCTCCTCATTGGATCACACATCATTTCACCCAGGCTACCGCTCCCATTTGTCTAGAATGCTTTACATTTCAGTGCCGCCCATTAAAGTGTGGACAGACCTCACCAAGATGACACTCTTTAAAAGTATTATAAGAATGTTACATCCTCCTCCTCCTCCTCCTATCAATGTGAATGAACCAATTTAAACAAGGGAGGAAGGAAAACAAATAGAGATATGGAAGACCAAAGGAAAGGGTGGTATTATGTCATAGTTGATCTTCATTGCTCCAGTTTAATTGTCAATAGTGGCTAACCATTTCCATGGCATGGAACGGCTGTTATGGAATTCTCACACCTGACTGCCCAAGGCAGTCCTGTTGTCCTGCCTTCACTCTGTGCTCATGGACAATCTTCTATCCAGTATTTCTCCTACATATAAAATAGGGGGTTGTGGAGGGTTCAGAATTCACTAGAGTGCTGTTTTTTTGCTGAGCACTTAATTCTGCTAAATTATGGCTGTGCAATTACCCCAACACTGGAAATCACCCAAGAGGATTAGTCCTTCAGTAAATAGAAGGAGAAATAGTCCCTCATGTGCAGGTGACATTTAAGTCTCTCCATTGGGTGGGCACAGTCACTGTGAAGCTTTTCTTAAATTCTGAACATGAAGCAGCTATTTTAATAAGTCTTTCCACACTATGAAAGTACTCTCATTTAAGAGGTCTTCCTTGTCAATAATTAGCTATAGACCCTTGAAGAAGTAATTTAACCTGAGTTTTCTTATCCATAAAGTAAACTATTTCTCTCTGATCTTTAAATTTGTTTGTGGCTTCCAATGCGTATGATTTTGTGACCTTCTCATCATCTCTGCATGGGCAGGCTATGTCACATTTCTGTCTCTGTGACACTGTTCCATATACCAGCCCTAGTGGCACAGTGGTTAAGCATTCAGCTGCTAGCTAAAAGTATGGCAGTTCAAACACATTAATTATTCCATGCAAGAAGAGGCTCGGTGATCTGGTCCTATAAAGATTACAGGTTAGGAAACCATGTGAGGCAGTTCTGCTCTGTCATTTAAAAGACAGGTGTTTTGGTTACCTAGTGCTGCTCTAACAGAAGATACCACAGTGGGATGGCTTGAACAAACAGGAGTTTATTCTCTTACAGTTTGGAGGCTTTAAGTCCGAGTTCAAAGTGCCAGGCTCTAGGGGCTGGGTGAAAGCCCCATGACCTTGGGCTTCACCTCTGCCTCCTGCTCCCAGCCCACTGGAGCTAGAGGCATTTCTTCACTCAGATAGCTGCTGGCTGCTGAGGCTGACAAGCCCAAGGTGGACAAACAAAATGGCACAGTCCTAATGTTACCAAACCACACAGCAGGCCATTAATTCAAGTCCATTGAAAGTCCCAAGGTTGGCAGAGCATAGCAGGCTGCTGAACAGCGACATGGCTACATGCAGGGTTAAAGCGTGCCATAAACTAGAGACCATTCCCAAAGCTGCTGCTTATATACAGGAAGCAGACCTTATCCCTAAGGCAGCTACTCAGTGGTAGATTCCACCATGGAGTTGATTACCAGTCTCATCATGGGGAATACTATATCCAACTGCCCGGCCACTCAACCAAGCCCAGCCAAGTTGACACACGAACTTAACTACCATAACAGGAAAGGAAGAAAAGACCAAAATGGATGTAAGAAGAAACTCTAAAACGTGCTCTTGAACTAAAGCAAATGGAAGAAGTGGTGAGATAAAAGAGCTGAACAGAAGATTTCAAAGAACAGCATGAGAAGACTAATTCAGTTGTTGTAATGAAATGTGCAAAGACCTTGAGTTAGAAAAGCAAAAGGGAAGAACATGCTTGGCATTTCTCAAGCTGAAAGAACTGAAGAACATATTCAAGTCTCAAGCTGCCATATTAAAAGATTCTATGGGCAAAATAGATGGAAAGAATACACAGTAGTAACTGTACCAGAAAGAATTGGTGAATGTTCATCCACTTCAGGAAGTGGCATATAATCAACAACCAATGGTATTGAAGGAAAAAGTCAATGATGAACTGGAGGAATTGGCAATAAATATATAAATATATATATATATATATATATATATATATATATATACACACACACACACACACACACACATATATATATATAACACAAGGCTCCAGAAATGAACAGAATATACCCATTGAGATGTTTCAAAAAATGGATGCTGGATGCCATGCTGGAGGCACTTAGTCATCTGTGCCAACATATTTGGAAGACAGCTACCTGGCCAGCTGACTGTAAGAGATCCATATGTGTACCCATTCCAAAGAAAGATGATCCAACAGAATGTGGACATTATCAAACAATACCATTTATGCCACACGCAAGTAAAATTTTGCTAACGGTAATTCAAAAATGGTTTCAACAGTTTATTAACAGGGAACTTCCAGAAATGCAAGCTGGATTTGAAAAAGGATGTGGAACAAGGGATATCATTCCTGATGTCAGGTAATCTTGGCTCAAAGCAAAGAATACCAGAAATATGTTTACTTGTGTTTGTTTGACTATGCAAATGCATTCAACTGGATGGATCATGACAAATTATGGATAACTTTGAGAAGAATAGGAATTCCAGAACACTTACTTGTGGTCATGAGAAACCTATATGTAGACCAAGAGGCTGTCATTGGAAAGAACAAGGGCATATTGTATGGTTTAAAATCAGGAAGGAAGTGTGTCAGGTTTGTATCCTTTCACCATACTTATTAATCTGCATGCTGAGCAAATAATCCAAGAAGCTGGACTATATGAAGAAGAACACAGCATCTGGATTGGAGGAAGACTCATTAACAACCTACAACATGCAGATGACACAACTTTTCTTGCTGAAAGTGAAGATGACTTGAAGCACTTACTGATGAAGATTAAAGACTAACTACAGTCTGAAGTATGGATTATACTTCAACACAAAGAAAATAAAATTCCTCACAGCTGGACCAATAAGCAGCATCATGATAAATGGAGACAAGATTGAAGTTGTTGAAAATTTCCTATTAGTTCCACAGTCAACACCAATGGAAGCAACAGTCAAGAAATCAGATGTTGTGTTGCACTGGGTAAATTGGCTGCAAAAGATCTCTGTTGAGTACTGAAGAGCAAAGATGTTTCTTTGAAGACTAAGGTGAGCCTAACCTAAGCCATGGTATTTTCAGTTGCCTCACATGCATGTGCGAGCTGGACAATGAATAAGGAAGACCAAAGAATGGTTGATGCTTTTGCATTGTGGTGTTGGTGAAGAATACTGAAAGTACCATGGACTTCCAGAAGAACAAACAGATCTGTCCTAGAAGAAGTGTACCCGGAATGCTTGTTGGAAGCAAGAATAACCGGACTTCATCTCAACTACTTTGGTCATTTTGTCAGGAACAACCATTCCATGGATATCATGTTTGGTCAAGCGAAGGATCAGCATAAGAGGGGAAGGTCCTTAACAAGATGGATTGACACAGTGGCTGCAGTGATGGGCTCAGGCATAGCAAGGAATGTGAGGCTGGTGCGGGACTGGGCAGTTTTTCATTCTGTTGGACATAGGGTTACTATGAGTTAGAGCTGACTTGATGGCACCTAACAACAACAACAACAACAGGAGTTGAGATCGACTCAACGGCACCCAGCAACAACAATAGGCATGCGTAATGGCAGACCTCATCCCGTTTAGAGACATCAAAAGTCCTACCTGAGAAACTGCTATCTGACCTGAATCCTGAAGAAAGGTTAAGCAGAGCTGGCTATGCTAAAAGAAGAATATTTCAGACAAAATGAACATTTTTTCATAAGAAAATTTGGAAAAGAACTTTAACATTCTGTAGTCCTTACTACCTGCCCAGCAGTGCTTCTAAAGCTATGTATACTTTAGCTTGTCTAATCCTTACTTATGAGTCTGAGATAAATTCTGTCACCCCTATTTTGTTTAATGGGGAAACTTAGAAATAACAGAAGTAAATAACTGCTGAAGATCATATGACTAAAACAGGGTAGAGTCAATTTGAATCAAGGTCGTCTGGCCCCAGTGTCCGTGTTGTTAATCACTACACCATGCAGCCTCTTATATTCTCACATTTGAGGAGGTACGTGTGTGTGTGTGTGTGTGTGTGTGTGTGTGAGTTTATATATGTGAGAATATATATAGCCAGAATACAAACAGTGTTGGAGAACCTAAAATGAAATTAGGTTGGAGAATTACACAGGAACCAGATCAAGGTGATCTCATATATTATGTCCTGGATTCTAGCCATTATCTTCAGGGTAATAGGAGATTTAAACTTGGATGTTATTGTTGGCTGCCACTGAGTCAGCTCTGACTCATGGCAACCCCGTGCACATAGAATGAAGTGTCCCCAGGTCCTGCACTGTCCTCGTGATTGCTGGTGTGTTCCAGTCCATTGTTGTGACCACTGTGTGTTTTGTGTGCCTTCTAAGCTAAGAGGCCCCTTTCCAGCCTATACTGACAATATTCTGCTGTGATCTGTAGGGTTGTCAGTGGCTTCTTTCTGGAAATAGATATCCAGACATTTCTTCTTAGTCTGGAAGCTCCACTGAAACCTTTCCACTGTGATGACCCTGTTTGTATTTGAAATACCGGTGGCATAGCTTCCAGCATTACAGCGACACACAAGCTACCACAGTAAGATAAATTATTAAGTGGGTGGTGGAAGCATAGAACGCACTCTAAAAGAATACTCGGAACCCAAGTGGAAATCCCGCTTGTGTTACTGCTACCAGAATGACTTTGGACAAGTTACTTGGCATTTCTATGCCTCAGTTTTTTCATCTGTAAAATGGAAGTGGTAGTAGTACATACTGCATAAGTTTAAGGATTAAATGAGTTCTTGCAAGTTGTTGTTAGGTGCTGTTGAGTCAGCTCCGACTCATAGAGACCCTGTGTGCGACAGAACGAAACACTGCCTGGTCCTGCTTGGGTTAAAAGGAAGTGTTAGCTACTATGATTAAACTTGTATTTTCAATAGATCCTTTTGCCTACAGTGTAGTCAGTTGAATAGAAGGAGCAAGAATGGAAGCAAGGAGACATGTGTATACCCCAGGGGTCACACACAAATACCAGTTGACACACCCCACTATAAAATGATTGCCAAAATACTGAGATAGAATACAGGTAACAGGATTTTTCACTGCACCACACTGTTTCTGTCCCAATTTCCTGCCTTTGAAGGAAGCTGGTACCTAGTTGTAGCCTGAGACAGGTTCCTCCATGAAGTCATGGGTGTAGCAAGGGTAATTAATTAGTGCCTGGGGCAGGATCTAAGTTGTGTCCCCCCCCCCCCAATTTGAGCACCCAGAGCAACTGAAAGTTGTGGCCTCCTCTTCCAATTTCAAGATGAACAGATGTTGATAGTAGCCACATGTCCCCAAAAGCCCCTTGCCCCCTCTCACCCAGCTGTGTTACTCAGATGCCTTTTATATTTGTGGCACCTCAGAATATCATTCCTCATGAATATCATGTGCCCCATCTAGCACACCCTTGAACTTGCACCCAGGGGAAAGTCCCCCCCTCTGCACCCTTGCTACACCTGTGGATATCTACCTTGCCATGATGGGTTACTAGAACTTGCTCAGTGACAGTACCCTTTAAGTGGCACAAGGGACATGCCACACCTGCTGTATGTACATCATGCAGGCCTCTGCTCAGCTTATGCTCAGCATGGATGCATAGTTTTTGTGTTGCTGCTCCTCCTCTGCCTCCAACAACCCCATCAAGGCTTAATAACAAGAGACCCAGCCCTAACTTAGGACTTAGTTCTTCCTTACCATCACATTAAGGAGCTCTGGTGGTGCAGTCCCTAAGGCATTTGACTGCTAACCAGAGTGTGGTGGTTCAAACCCACCAGTTGCTCCACGGAAGGAAGATGAGGCAATCTACTTCCATGAATATTTACCACTTAGGAAACCCAAAAGGGTTCACTTGAGTTGGAATTGACTCAATGGCAGTGAGCTTGTTTTTTCTTTTTTGTTTTTACCATCACATAATAACGGTTAGGGTTGTTCAGAGGCTAAGTCTCCCAAGACTCAGAGACATCAGCAGTTTGATACCTTCATGAGCAGTTTGATGCCTTCATGAGGCTTTGGATGAAACATCATCCTACCTCATACTGTTGGACCTTCTTTCTTTCTGGTGATCACCAGTGAACACTGGGACCAAGTCAGTCTTTCCTGGGCTTGATTTAGGATATGCTTTTCTGTCCTAAGAAACTAACTGTCTTAGTCATTCTCCCAGGGGTCCCTTACTCATATATTTCATGGCTAAAAGTATAGGGGACCTAAAGTCAGTATTTGCAATAGTTACAGTAAAAGTGTGACCATCAATGATGTGGGCCTGAGGGTTGTTGGTTTTTGCTTGTTTGTTTTTCTTTTCTAATTCACATACATCTGAGGAATGTCATTCTAACCATGTTGTTGTTGTTGTTATGTGCCGTCGAGTCAAACCCGACTCATAGACCGCTCCTTGGGTTTCCGAGGCAGTATCACTAC